>NW_021680780.1:621640-668183 GCF_001412515.2 Diachasma alloeum | reverse complement strand
TTTTTTTTTTTTTCAACATATCTCCCTTATTGCACTCACAACAAGTTATTCTGGTAATGGTATTTATCTTTGCACTACTATACATTCTCCTTCTCGATTTTTGTTAAAAAACCCATTGCAGAAATACTGCTTCTTCTCTGTATATTGCTACTTATTATGAAGGATAAATGAAGAAAGACAAAAAGACAAAATGTAAATAATTTCTTCGCACTCACCATTGCGATCAAACCACAAGTGAATCTCTAATATTTGATTCTTTGTAGATTGAGTCAAAAGTAAATTATATAATATAATATCAACAACTTATTGTAAGATTACGAAGGATGATGATGATGCGCTGACGGCTGAACAGTGTGTCCCGAATGTTGGGTGAGATGAGACTCTTATATAGAGAGCTCCTGTTGCGCAGAGGAATACAGAGGCGGGTTGGGATACTATACACCATTCCCAGTAGTGTTATAGTGTTATACGGTTGGAATATAGTCTTCCTCACCTGAATTATGATTGGTCGCGCGTACAACACGATACCTCAACATTATTTTGATTCAATTATACCATAGCCACCGACCTACGTAATTTTCCCGGGTTATTTATGACTATGGCAAATAATCATTATTTACCCCCTTAACAAGGCAAATGTTGAATAATTTTAATAACAACTTAATGTGAACATGTATCCTATTCCATTTATTTAGAAGCTCAATATATGTCATCTACTATATTGTTGAATACATTGATTGATTTTTGTTCTTAAGACATGCTCTGTTTGTCGTACAACTACATCACTATTTGTTTTGTATTCGACTGCATCAACAACATCCATATAACGCAACGCGTGATCACAATCTAACGGAAATATTCAAAGTTTACTTTTCCATATTGGTTATTGGAAGAAAAAAGAAGAAAAATACACATGTACATTGCCATTCAAACATGGAAAAAATGAACACTGTTCTGCGTAGAAGAAATTTTCATTCGATTGAAAAATAATATGTAATACGTTGTTTCAACCTTTCACAACCCTCAGATATGCACTGATTCGAATTAGATACCACAAATGTGTAGTATAAAAATATTAGCCTTTTTGTTTGTTTCATTATTTTATATATTAAGATGTAGGTGGAATCTTGACATTATTTCTGGACAATAACAATGGCTGTATGAGCTGAGCTTGAAAAATACAGAGTCTTTCAAGCCACCTAGCAGTCCCATTGTATACACTACACTGGTATTCTTTTAAATCGTATATAACATTCATCTTCTCCATTCATATCTAGACAACCTTACAATTCATTCCTCAACTGTGGTCAATGTTATAAATACTTGATGGGCAGAAATGAAAAAAGAAAAAAAAAAAAAACATGAATAAATAATAACTAACATTATGAAATTAGCCGCGCTTGAACATGTTCTGAATATTCAATATCGCTTAATTTCTTCCAAACAATCATGAATATATATTTAATAATTATGATGTAATAATTAATATATCAGCACAAATGATAGGTTTGTCCTACGACTCATAAAGGTGTAATAATCTGTCAACGACAAAACAATTAATCACTTGCAAAAACAGACATGTTTTTTTTTTTTCATTTTTTTCTGAATTTTGTGGTGTTTTCGAGTTTTTATATAAATAATCAACAAATGCTACAAGCATTACTCTGATTTCTGGCCTTTCCTGGTTTTGGTAATGGAAAACCAGGGCAACACTGATCTGGTCGTACAAGGAGTTGTATGTTTCGGGATAATTCGCTATCACCTAATGATTTTAAAGAAACTCCGTCTATATGATGAATTTCATTATTGGAGCATGCACTATCGATTGAAACCTCCGATGATGTGCTCTTTAGACTATGTTTAGTTTCAAGCCGGCTGTGAACAGCGGGAGATTCTTGATTTTGGGAGAGCATTTTGTCACGGTGTTGCCGAAAGTGTTCATGCGTATCATTCAAGAGTGAACCAAAGATATTTTTCGGACTGCAAGTGAAAGATGACACTGCACCAACGGAATTTGATCGCATTTCTAAAACAGAATCCAATGAAAATCATTTGGTTCCCACAATTTAAGGCAAAATTCTCTTCTCACCTCTTGTATCTACATGTTTTGTTGGGGAATTTGCTACAGATCGTCGCGCAACATCCTGGAAAGTTATTGGAGAATAAATTCTTCTCTCCTCGGATGCTAATGCAGTAGAGCTTAAAGGAGTAACAGGTGATGATAATTTTGAAGATGAAGTTTTTATTGATGTTTCCAGGTATGGAATGCGATCAAATAACTTATTTGATGAATTGGATGTTACGGTATTGATATTGCCCACATTAGTGCTTGGTGACATTAATTTTTCAGCAGTATTCATCCATTCAGTAGGCCTCTGATTGATCACACTTTTAGTAATGCTCATTCGAGAGATTCGTTTTTCAAGCCAATATGTTTTCATCGATCCTTTCCCTTTAACTTGAATTTCACCACGTTCTTTAACTTTATACGAAGGGGAAAGTAATTCTTTCGTTGATTGTGATATGTGTATCTGCATAGCCTCACTTGTTGCTTCCATTCTTGAAGCGACATTAACAGAATCACCAAAAAGACAATAGCGTGGCATTTTTAAACCCACTATTCCTGCTACAACTGCTCCACTATGAATACCTACGCGAATTTGCAAATGCTCACCTGACAAATCAATCAAAAAAACAGTCTCAATAAATAAATTATAAATCTTATTATTATTATTATTATTATTATTATTATTATTATTATATTGATATTATTATAATAACTGATTGATTTTCACCTGTTGATCGATCTTTGAGATCTTTAATGGCTTCTACCATATCAAGAGCCATATCACATACTCGATCAGCATGGTCCGTCTCCTTAGATGGTGCTCCAGATACGACCATGTATGCATCTCCAATCGTTTCAACCTTAGGTATATATAATAATGTATTGTTTCCATCTTTCAAATATATGTAATGTATGAGGTATTCCATTCAGTAGAATGGAAAATTATTATTATTCTCATCATTAATCCGAAGAATAAGAAAAAGTTGTTGAAAAAGAATTTGTCAACTTTTTTTTGACTCTGCTCCATTTTGCCACTCCACTATCCCCTAAATAATGCATCCTTTTTACCTTGTAAACTCGATTCCTTTCGGTCAACGTATCGAATAAAGAATACATGGCATTGAGCATAGATACAACCTCCATTGGTGTTAAGCGACTACATATCTCAGTAAAAGTGACAACATCCGAAAATAAAATTGACACGGCGTCAAACATCTGTATAAAGAACAAGGCATCAACTTTTAGTTGTATATTGACTTGAGTTGGATATATTTTCTTGAGCAAGGTTTCCTCACCTCGCAGGTATCTATCGGACTTTCACCATTGCGTAGACGATCGGCCACTTGTTTTGGTATCATTTGGTATAATAATTCATCAGTACGTTTCATCTCTTCGTCCAACTTGCGCATCGATTCCTCCAATTTTTTGCTCTTGAGCTGTTCCTGATCAAGCGCTAGTTTCAATTCTACTGATTGTTGTGTTCCAGCCAAC
This sequence comes from Diachasma alloeum, assembly GCF_001412515.2. Classification (NCBI taxonomy): domain Eukaryota; kingdom Metazoa; phylum Arthropoda; class Insecta; order Hymenoptera; family Braconidae; genus Diachasma; species Diachasma alloeum. The sequence continues at coordinate 664,624 of NW_021680780.1, read as the reverse complement.
ATTAAATCTCTAAAAAAATCATGATAATCATGATAATTTTTTACACAGTGATTAATAATATAATTATTTTGAGAAATGTCATTTACATTAAAATTAATAGTTGAATGTTAAATGTTAAATGTTAAATGTTAAATGGACCTGCTAAAATCATGCATTGAAAGATCATTGATATAGAGTCCAGTGGCAATCAATGCGTTCAAATCTGGCATAACCGGTGTGCCAAGATACATCATCATTCTCCAATTATCCATATAAATCATTTGACCCTTCAATCGTAACGTTTTGTCCTCCGGGGTATTGAGACTATCGTCACTCAACATTATAGTATTCCTTTTGTGGTCTGATGGACGTTCCGTTAATATCGGCTCCACAGATACTAATTCAAATATATTGTTGGTTCTATTCAATATCTAAAAAAAAACCATTAAATAGAATTAATAGATATTCATACTAAAAATAACAAGAGATTGCGTATTGAGTATTGAGTTTTTTTACCGATTGAAATTTAAAAGCAATCAAAGGTCGAACAAGATCAAACCAATGAGTTATTTTTTTTCCAATTAATTCAGGGAGAATCACCATTAAAGAATTGCCAATACTTCTGACCACCATGTCAGATCTATATAAAAATGAAAAATGATAAAATTTAATAATGAGAATTTTTCATAAAAAGTGAAGAGAGAGAGAGAGAGAGAGACTTGTAGAAAATGTAATTTCCAATTGCCATACCCAAATACAATGCAAAAAGGAAATATTTCGAATAAAACAGATGCACCGATGGGTAAATGTTTTTCTTCTCGAGTCATGGCCAATGATGCAAATGTAAATGCTCGATTGTCGAATGTTAATTGAAAGGTAACGTGAACAGTATCAAATAATACTTCTTCTCTAACAAGTTCAATTTGTAATTCCTTGTGGTAAAAATGCCTGGCTACTTCTCGAATTTGACCCATTGTGTAGTAGACAAAACCACGACGTTTACTCCGATAATGTAGTGTTAAACCTCAAAACAGTAAACAGTAAAAACATATTGAATTATCATTTTGGGCATTATGGTGGCCATTATAATAAATTTTAATAAAAACTCACCTTGACGTGTTTCATTTTCACAAATAAAAGAGGGTGCACGCATTCTAGGATAAGAAAACTTGAGATATTCATGAAGATTATCAAGCCCATTGAGAAAATCACGAACATGTCGACCAAGTACTGATAAAACACGATCATATCCGTACTGTCCCACAAATCCCACAAAATGTACACCCATCTGATCAAAGAAATCCTTTTCCGATACTCCAAGAACCTAATATAGTAATCATTATCATTTCACTCATTTTTTCTTCCCCAATAATATCGATAATATTGTACTGCTATTAAACTCACTTGAATTGCCTTTTTTGCCAATCTTGGTATTAAATTTTCAGGATACACTTGATGAACACTGAAACTCGGCTGATCTACAGCGGCCTGTCGTCGTATTTCTTCCCATTTTTCTTCACCGTATACCTGTCTAATATACTCTGCCAAATTTTCGATGATCAATCCGTACATGATTATCAAATTTTTTTATTATTTTATCTCAAGTTCTGATAATTCTGATGGCAAATAGATATGTAGTTAATAGTAATAACAGCACTCGACTGTATTACAGCATTACATTCGCGATCACTCAGTCAGATCAATTGCATAATTCAAAAATTATTCAACTCGAATGTTTGTGTTGTCCCAAGCTTTCTCAATTTCCCAAATATTTTCTTCTAATTTTTCCTCACTGCCTGTAAACATAATTGATGCTATTATTCATGAGCAAAAGAAAATTTAATGGATGATATTGGTTTATATTGGTATTGACTTCTTTTTTTTTTGTTTGTTTTTTTTTCCAATTGAAATCATCGACAGTCTGTACAAGTCAAACCTGAATGTGGTTTATAATTAAACTACTCTTAAATTACTGTCACGTCCAGTACATTCGGAAGACGCATACGTTGTACAATATGAGAAAAAAATTTGTTTTGAAACTTGAACTTTATAAAAACCTACGTTGTCATGATCTTTCCATTTTCGTTATACCGTGAAAAAATATACGTATTAAAAATTTATGATTTTTCAATAAAATACGCTACATTCTACCCCACAACATGAATAATTGAAAAATTGGAATCACATAAATATCAAAAGAACTACCATAAAATGATTATTACACAATGAAAAATCAGCACTATCCAATAATTGGATGTTGGTTTTTTGATTCTTCACTTATTTCACTGATATCACAAGCATTCGGATTATTAAAAAATTATATATTTTATAGAATACGGTTTTTATTACGGTGAGAGTCATGCATCTTACGATACCCGCACTGGTTAATACTTCTATTAATAAGAGACTGAATTCACTGGCAAAGACCACTGGAGGAGTCACTAAAAAAATATTCTCAAATAAACAGCACAAGCTGTAATAATGAATTTAAAAATGTATATTTCTCAATGAAAATTATTCCATTTATTAAATTTATTGAGAATCAATAATAAAGTAACAGACACACACACACACACACACACACACTTCAATAGCACATAGCGCACTCGAAACTACAACGTTTTTTCCTCTTAATTCACTGTCACTATGTAGAGTCTCCACTGACTCATGAAATGATTGTTTTATTCCTCCTTCCATTCAAGTAGTTGAAACAATGTTTGAAGAATAATGTCCGATCGGGTAGTTTCTTACGTACTATATTTTTCTTTTCCTAAAACGAGTTTTTACGAACGAGTCCAGAACGAGTCAACTAAACATGTATATATGCAGCAACACGTAAAATGAATAAATATTTATAAATATAGTCAATTGTCAAAATAATAAAATATTCAACCTGGAAAGGAGAAACCTTACAACCTCTTGCAATCTTGTCTTCGATACAACACATTTCTGTAATTGTCCTTTCTGATACGCGACCCTCGAGACCTATATACCTCCTATATACGTGGTCTAAAAATTGATTTTACATTGTCTTCATCCAATTTCTCAATGTTAGCTAAACGAGACTATCAAAACAAGGACCACTCATCTAATCGTCAATAATTAAAATTGATCCGATTCAATATGTCATTAATTGTACGGCAAAATATAAAAATTATATATATTTATTATTATTATTATTATTATTATTATTTTTCTATTGTGTTTGAAAAATATGTAAACATTCACTAATAATGAATATTGTTATTCGACTGGAAAAATTATCATTGCTGAGAGTAGAGTGCAACAAGTTGGTATGCAACATGTAGGCGCGAAATGCATTATTTCTATTCGATTTTTCAGCGCGAAATAAATTGAAAAAATTAAGGAAAACAATACAATTTCAGAATATTAAAGGTAAAATGTTAAAGGATTGAAGGATTTCAGGTGATCATGGATATACTACTTGAAACACTGAATGGTCAGAAGATTATTTCACTACTTGAATCAGACATCTTGGTTTTTTTTTTTTCATGGAAGGATAATTGCCTTCATCGAATAGCGCAGACTCATATACTCACCCCTGTCAGGACAACTAAAGGACTCAAAGGGCGTAGCAGAGAGAAAATCAATGACTGTTCATTTCAGTGGTGGTGCGGTCATATTACTCACTCAATGATTCATGAAATTTCAGAAATGGGATTTGCTCAGTTTTTTATTTATTTTTCGAAAAGCATTATATTACTCTCGAATTAATTTTTTTACTTGTTGTTAGATTGATGAAGAGTGATTTTTGTTCTAATGTAATTTTCTAAAAAGCTGGAAAATGGGTAAGCCATCACATTGAAAGCAGTGAATGAAAAATAAGTACCATTGATCTCAAAGAAATAATTTATTTTCTTCAAGCATAATAATCATCGCATTAAATATTCATTTATTTTTTTCTTCTATAATGATAACATTCTGCAACAATTATATTTCTACATATATCTAATTAACCAACATTATTTATAATTGTACATTATCAAATGTTTAATTGTAAATAGCAACGAGCTGAAACAGTAATAAGCATCAAAAGCTGATAAACTTGATGGCTAAAGACCACCGCCGGCACAGTACATAATGATAATAATAACAATAAAAAATAATTATCATAATTAATATTGAACTTTATGAATGATCACAGATTATTTGCTGATAATTTTTTTCATCATTTTTGTTTGGTATTGCATGCTCCCCTGCGCTCGCTCAGCCTTGGTGATCATTGAATCTAACTTATCCAAATGAGAGGTCATTTTTTCATTAATATCAATTTTTTTATGAGATACAGGGCTCGATTCAACATTAACATTCGAAGTTTCAACTGTTAATGTTCCATGTTGAAAATTTTGGAAATCATCTTGAGAATCATCAGTAGCTATTTCGGCTGGAGTATTATCTCGTGAAGCAACCCGTACTTTCAATAAAGTTCCCAAGCTCCCGCAAACAGTCTGTTAACAACGAAATAACATATTTCATATTCAATCACGAGAAACTTATTCATAAGTCAATACCTTGAATCTATTAATTTTCCTCTGCGTTGCGGAAAGAATGTTATTCAGTTCATCAAGACCACCCCCAATGCGGGCGGCCGACTCATCGGCCTCATTCAAATCCTAATAAAAGTTAAAAAATCACTTGAAAATTAATATATTTATTATTTAATGATGAGAGTGTTGAAATTTAGAAATTTACTTGAGCCACAGTATTATCAACATCATCTTCCTTGATTTCTACTTTGACGTTAGAAGCTTCCCATTCTTCCTGACTGGGTGGGGTCTGGCCAAGTAGTTCAGCCCGTTGAACTGCATAGAGATATTCTCGAGACATGGTTTATTATTATTATTATTATTATTATTCCACAACTCTTTTCATATGTCCAAATGGGTCATAAGTTTTTCTCAATTTCTGACATCTATTCCTGATATCATCACTACTGTATCATATTTCGGAGAAACGGAAAGCACCACTCAATTGGAATCCATATTGGAAATGAAAGTGCGCACGCCCGACAATTTAAGAATAAAAAGTGCTTTATAATTCATATATAACGAGATATATATTATATTCTCCTTTTTTTGTCAAGTGTTGCATGATTATCTTTCATTAACAGCTCAAGCTCAAAAAATGCTGAAAAATGCATGTTTTCACTGCATTCCAAGCAACTTCCACCTGGAATTCGTCAAGTAATTACTTGAAAATGTTCATAAGTATATAGCAAATGATTTGTCAAAAGTTATGATCGATGAATTATAGAAATCCTCATTACCAGCAGAAGCTTAGATAAATAAATATATGTATGCCAACTCAGGCGCCGCCGACACAATGAATTCATCAGGTATAGTATAATAGAAAGAGATGGTCAATTTGACAACTCTTTCACATAAAAATCATGTAAGGCATTAACGTATATGGATGAGAGAATTACCTTTCTGAGAAGAGTACTAGAATTTCTTCATCAAATCCTCGTTTCATCCTCGTTTTTCCATCTTTTATCAAATTAATTGATTGAAAATAATGCATTATAGTATTTTCAATTAATTCAATGAGAAGAATTTTTTTCCATTACAAAGTAGTGTATTCTTTTCATGTAATTTTCCTGACAGAAATGCAACAAAAAAAATCCACAATTCCATTCTCGCGGCTCTTCGCGTCATATGGCATCTATTATTTCAAACATGTGACAACTTAGTATGTCTTTGCTATTTTTTTTCTCCTTTCACGTGACATACCTATTTTGTTATCAACGTAGCTTACCTCTGCAAGAAAAAAATCCTCTCAATTATCCCGAGAGCGACAAATATGTAACATACATTTTTCTCGTTATTCTAATTATTTTCTTTTTATCTGCGTATGTTCTATTTATAGCAGGAACAGGTGTGATTGAAAACATAATCTAACTGGTTTGAGACTCTCCAGTTTTTAAGTGAAAACAATATATATATATCATTAAAAATATATAGTTTGTCAATACAAAAAGTTTTTTTTTTCATCTCTTATATATGAATCAGGTTAATTGTAGAGGATCTGGTGTTGGCTATTTTTAAAAATCTTTTACAGTCATCATATGTTGAAATTCTCAAATTATTTTGATATTTTCTTCACTCTCGCTTAATTTCTCTAATTAGCTGATTCAATATTTTTTTCTCCCATCTCTGTTATTCATTTCATAATATGATATGACCTCCTCATCGTCCTTATCCGATTACGAAATACAATTAAATTTCGTAATTGAATTACGTTGACAATTGCAAGTCGATAAATGAGTGCATCGATAGAGAATATTATAGAATAGACAATTGATCTCAACAAAGAATATTTACTTTGTTATTATGAACGCCACCCTAAACACGGCCTATACTAAACGAGAGTTAAGTTACTTGGTTAGTCTCCTTGTAATGGTGAATGGAGAGAAGAATTTTTAAAAAATTCTATACCCTGCTATATCCTATCGTATAATTTAATAAAAAGAAGGAGGAGTAAAAAAAATAAGTGTACAAAATATTGGTGCTGGGAAGGTAAAAGATGGAAGAGCTCTCGAGTTTTGTGTATATGTAGGGGAGGGTGGGGCAAAACGGCCCCCCTTCAATTGTCAATAACTTGTGAATGATATTGTGAAAATTCCCAGTTTCAACTTCATTTTGAAGATAATTTTTCATTCTTCAAAACGAGCTCTAACTCATCCCAATCGGATTATTGAATCGGAAAATATTGACGATTGAAGGGGGGCCGTTTTGCCCCATCCTCCCCTATATTAATAATAACAGCACACGATCGACGATCGGATTCATGCACGAAGCGCAGTTGCCAGTTTTATCGGGGCCGATGAATCGTACTGAAAGTTAGAAAGGGAAAAAACATGGTGAAAAATGAGAGGGCAATATATAACATACAACCAAGTCTACCATGTAGTAGGTAGTATAGGCCGAGATGGCCAAATGTTCGCGGACTTTCGGCTATAGACTCGGCATTTACCGTCGTCAGATTCAGTCAGATTAGTCTGCTGCTGAGTCTGTCCGCACAGACGCGCAATTGTACACACTATTGCAGCTGCAGTTTACACACGCGTGATATAGGCAGTTAAATTTTAGTCCATCATCATCAATTGTAAACCAATAATTTCAATAGTATATATCCAACTGATTTTTCGTTTCTCTTAAAATTTGTGGGAAAGTCTTGCACAATTTTTTCTATCATCATTTTTTCTCTGGGTTATTTTATTATTTATCTGTGTTTTTCATGAATGAATGTGCGGGGGCTGAAATGTGCATGTCAAATAGACAGAGTAACCCAACTCAGTATTAAATACATTTTGTCGGTATACTCTTGTAACTGTGTAAAAAAGTGAACGAGTCAAAATATATACCTGCAGAGTGAAATCGCCCACCGACAAAACATTTAAAAGTTAAACTGCGGATTTGGTGGGTATTCGATATTGCATGGCAAGCATCACTTTATTATTTTTTTAATCCTCTCTTCATTTTCACATTGCTCATCTTTGCAACATTTTGAACTTTCAACTTTTTCTCCTCTTAGTCAAACAATAACTATTATGCTTTCCTTCCAAAATAACCTGTTCCAGATAAAAAAAAAATTAAAAAAAAAAATATCTTATTTATATCAATGGGAATAATAAATCCCTGGGGTGGAACACGTTTGTCATCCACTTTAATTCTTGATAACTTTGTCTATAAACAGAGATAATGGAATTTTTGATCCATGACAAATGTTCGACTTTGTCACAACCTTTTAGGAACGAACAGTGAACTTTTAAAAAAATAACATAATCAATTTGCTTGTTAAAAAAAGGAAAACATATATTGGATCCTAAGGAGTAAGTATAATTGTAACGAGGATGTATAATTCCATCGCAAAAAATCATATTTTATAGTTCAATGTTCAATGTTATTACTGAATATGATTTTTTTTTAAATCTCATCAAAATAAATAATGGGAACAATGTCTATCCAATGGTAGTATACAATCTTCATTTATTGATTATGTTAATGTAGGTCTGAAAAATATTGATTACCATATGGATCTGAAGAGAAGAGGAGTACATGTCGAAAATAGCTAGATAGCAAGATTAACCTGCGTTTGGCTGTAGTTGACCTGAGTGAAATACACAAAATTGGCGTATGCAATGTGGTATTGCTATGTTGGCCTAATAGATTTCAAACTTTTACTCATATCAGTACATAGTTTTTTTCCACGATTTAACTATCAATTTTAACATGAATTTTTGTCGCAATGTATATTTTGGAATTGTTCGTCTCGTCTCTTGACTACCCTTATCTGGCCAATGCCATACTCATTATTAATAAAAATATTTGTTGCGCAAGTTATTAATTTCACAATTGGCGTTAAATATGCAAAATTTAGTTTGTGTCGCTCGCGTATAATGCCACTTATTCAGTGAGATGTGCTGCTTATATGTGTGCCAACTTTTCCTTTTATTATTCAAGTGCTCAGATTGAAAGTTACACAAAGCATAAAATAATACAACCCGTGAATAGAGTAGGCGTTGACTAATTATTGAAACAATGATGGCCGGTCGGCCCGCTCTATCAGTATTTCTCAATGTTCTATCGAGTCTTGTATTATTGTCAATAATACATCTCATTATGGCTATCATACTGGTGATAATGTTTTTCCAACCAACGTACCAGCATTACAAAATTTATAATCTCTCATTTTCAATATAACGATGGTAAATGGATATTGCATTTGAAAATTCGAATGTATACATATAGTAGAGGAATACTTTCATTGCTTTCTATTTTATTTTCAGTATTCTTCATTAATACAATAGTTTATAAAAGAATTTCAAGGTAGCCCACTGCTTGATGACAGAGCCGATTGAACACCAACCCAACAAAATTTAGTGGCCAGTAAATTAACACATTATTTTATTATTAATCAATAAAATAATAATACTAAGCTCCACTGGAATCGCTTCCTTGTATGGATTTATTCCTCAGTTCCTTCTTGGTAAATAGTGATATGCTCATTTGATCACAAAAACCAATCATGAGTCATAATGTTTCCATTTTAGTTGGTCTACGTGATTACTTATTTATTAATGGCCATCTAACTCGTCTCCAACCCTCGCTAGCATCACTTGGAAAATAATTATGTCACTCTTCTCCCCCTTATATTAATTTTTCACTTTTTTTCTATTTCCAGACATTTATTACTCATTTTTTTTATTGAGTAGTAAACACGAAGAAGGAATACAATTCATGAAACTATGAGAAACCCCCAAGTGATTTACTATCCGATTTGTAATGATAATTATGTACAAAGTAGGACTAACGCTTTGAGTAAAATTTGACTAAACATTGGTCGAGTACTGCAACCAGAAGTCGATAATTTTCACCCATTGGTGAGTTATCAAAAAAATTCTAATTTGCTTATTAATATAACAAAGTCAATTCTGCAACTCTGTTCCAATTTTTTTTTCAAATTTGTATTTGAAAGCACTCATATTGAGTTTACTGACATTATAAAGAAGCCCAAGCAGTCGTGAATGGGTTTGTTGTTTTATACATTAAACATTAAAGAATGGAATTTTGTATAGCGTTTCACATCTTTGTGACGTCATAGGAAATAATTGGATGAGGTAGGAGAGGAACCGGGATTATTCTCAATATGAATAACCAGAAAAAAAAACATTCACATAATACTCAATGAATTACATATTTTTCATTTTCCATCAGGTCTGTATCATTTATGAATGGATGGAGGAGCGACAGCACAAACAGGAGATCCGAAACGTTTGGACGACTGGCGGAATACATCGGGAATAGCTATTCTCTCATGGAGTTTAATACTGCTTGGTGCATTGATCCTGAATTCTACTCTGCTATTAGCTTTCCTCAAGCGGCCAGGTCTTCGAACAATATCGAACAGGTCGGTCCATTGTTTTGACTCTTGAACATTGAGTGACGCATAAAATATTCATAGCATTAGCAGCACAAAATAAGCAAAAAACTTAGTTCCAACGATTTTTATGGAAAAAAGAATAAATAAATAAATAAATAAATAAAACAAGTGTTGGTGAAGTTGACGCTCGAAATAAATGACGAATATATGAAAAAAAAAATTGCTCGACTGCTTATTTCTTCACGTGTTTGAAGAAATATTCACTTCTAATATTTACACAAGCATAAACTGTAGCTTTCATAACTTGTCAAGGTTACAATTTTTGCCGATATATAACGGTAAGACAACTCATCACAGACGAGATGAAAAACTAAAATTAGATGATCCAGAAAAAATGAAAGCTATGTGGCCAAAATTTACAAAATTTGCATTTTCAATACTCCACACACTGTCAGCCATTTAAGGGAACATTTCCATTATAAATTGAAGTTATATAATTATCCTCAGTATCACAATAATGTTAAAACTTTTTTATCGCGTATGTAGAGAATACTAATAGAATTGATTTTTTTTAAATTTTAGATTTGTGATGAATCTGATCGTTTCCAATCTCCTCACCTGTTGCATCTTGAATCCTTTGCTGATATTGGATGCATCGGTTTTACAAATCAAACCGTGTATATGCACTCTAGCAGAAGGAGCGACAGCCCTCGTTACTACATCCTCAGTATTCTCAGTTCTTCTAATTGCCATAGATCAATACTTGGCAGTAGTCGACCCTCTCCGTTATCGCACACGTATTGATACCTTGAAATGTGGAATTCTAATAACTTCCCTCTGGATAATATCATTGACATTCAGTCTCCTAGCAGCATTTAATCCAAATCCAAAGAGTCTTTGGTTAATCTGTCAACCGAACCAGTGGGACCCTTCAAAGAATTTGAGCACAAATTTCGATTTATCAATGGTAAATTTGACAAGAAAAAATGATAACCAACAAATAGAAATTTCCATGACATATGGCTTTATTCTGGCTCTACTCAGTCTATTCGTTTATTTATTACCGTTTATTGGGGTCTGTTGGATCTACACCAGTATATATTCAGCGGCGCACAACAATTCCAAGAGAACTCGAAGAACTGGCTCCCGACCAATACTATCATCCGAAAGTTTCAGCGAGGAATATTATCCAGTGCAACAGGATCTCTCAAATGAAGATTTCCGTAGAATAACAAAAATTTCAAGTCTCTCGTCAATAGATGAAAGTACGGAAAATTCGCCTAGTCAAATACCGAGAGGTTTCTCTGAATATGCTAATCAACCATCACCAATTCAAGAGGAACAATCGACAGTAATATTCACTGTCGGCTCGGAAAAAGTCTATGTTACACCGCGACAATCAAATGATGATACCAAAGAAGCAACAATAAAAAGAGTCCCTATTTCCATATTGAAAGCTCAATTTTTAGATAAAAGAAATGACGAGAACATGGATATACTCGTAAAAAGTAAATTTCAAAATGGTGATGAGCGACAACGTAAATCATCCCATGATCTTATGAATGAAGGAGAGATTATGTTTACATTGCCTCATTTCGATGTACAAAGTGAGAGCAGTGGTGATGACGATGCGGTGGAGGAGGAGGAGGAGGAGGAGGAGGAGGAAGAGGAAGAACTCCCAATGGTGTTGGAAGATGTTGAGTGTATAGATCAAGATGGAAATTTGGGTTCACCTAACGGCATTATTATTCCATATTCTTCATTAATGAATCAAACAATGCAAACAATCTCCAAGCAAAATGATGAACAGACATGTCATGCAGGAAAATCGACAAAAAATAAAACTGATTCAACAAATGTCCAATTGAATGATAATGACATTCACGAGGACAACACTTATTCAAAATTTTCGGTGGAAAATTTACAATCAAATGATTTTCTTGGCAATATCACACCCATTGTGACAATCACTCCTCCTCATCGCGAATCCTTGCATCGTGTCTCCAGTACCAAGAGTACAAGCAGTTACATCAACTCATTGAAGTACAGAATCAGCAATGGCTCATTATTCAAACATAGAGAGGAAACGAGAGCAGCCAGAGTGAGTGCTTTCGTTATTGTGATGACTCTTATCTGTTGGACACCATATTACCTCGTATTAACATTGAGAAATTTACCATGTGATTTTTGTAAAAACTTACCACATGAAATAGACATATTAGCACTGAGCCTCTTCATTTCAACGGCTTACATCAGCCCTATGCTCTTTGGATATCGATCGAAACGTGTTAAAAAAGAATTGAAAAAACTATTTTGCTTTAAAAGAGAGTTGTCTTATAAAAATAATCGTTCTTTGATGGCGAAAAAGATTTTGAAGAGAAGGCACAGTGGAAATTTATCAACTTGCGAAATTGATAATAGATTTAATATTTTTCATTGTATTTATGCTAAGAACAAGTGGCCAAAGGAGAAAGTTCAGTGTATTCAGGTACCAGAGACAGCTCTAATTGTTGAAACATGCCGAAGTAGTTTTTCCAGTGGTGCTAGTACACAAATATCAAGTACGTCTACTGATGACTGCTGAAAGATTTGATTTTAACAATTAAAATGACAAGCGCACCCTGGTGGTGGTGCAAAATTCCAAAGTATCCTTTATGAATTTTCAATTTTCAAGTTCAATTATCTGCTTTATATATTGTCTTATAAAATCTGACAGAATGGTTAGAAAATGGAATAGTTTGACAATTTCATCCTTTTTTTGTTTCATCTTTTAGTTTTTTTTTTTTTTTTCTGAGAAAATATTACAATAATAGTATTGAATTAAAGAAATGCTATTCTAATCATTATTCTCATCCATGACAGAGTTATATCTCGTTAATGTGATTCATTTATTTTTGTATTTATATAAATTATGACAAGGATGAAAAATGAATGTCAATTATTCATAAAAAATTCATGGAATTCACCATTTTTACTCGTCACGAAGAATATATTTTTACGCTGAAAGCAAAAGATGTAAATATTTTTACGAAAATTTATTAGTTTTTCTCATCATGATTCATTACCGTTCTGCTGATTTTAATTTCATTTTTTTATACATGACCCTATATTTACATAATTCAATGGAAGTCAAGATCTCAGAATGTATTTTTTATCTTCCAAATATTTTTGTATATTACAAATTCAATATCTGGGTTATTTATATTAAATAACATGTAAATATTGTTTGTAAAGAACAGACAGGTGGCTATGAAGAGTCAAACAGACAGAAACATTAAATATATGTATTTGGAAATAGAAAATTAAAATTTTATTGGTGAATGATAGAAAAATCACAGCCGGGAATGATCAGGATTCTGTGGTTTGCTGGGAAGTCTTGGTAACTCTAGAACAGTGCCATCATCGTTGGTAAATGTTTTATTGTCATGGCCGTCTTCGGTCGTTACTCCATCGGACTCCACAGATGGACCAGTCATGAAGAACATTGTAAGTAAAAACATGATAGAACCTTGGAATGAGAATAATGATATTTTCTATAAAGCCGTTTACATTTATATGCAAGTTTAATCTTGTTCACTTACTTATTCCATAAAAACCTGCATAGAGTACATAGAGACTTTCTCGGAAACCAATAATTCTCCTAAGAGGCTCAACAAGAATTGGTAAATTACCTCCAATATTATTCATAACGAATAAAAAGACACCAACGGTTGTTGATCTCATGCTGAGAGGTACAATTTCAACAACAATAGCAAATACTATTCCAAACCACATCTCGGCTGCAACAACAATTCGACAATTGAAAAATCCAATGTCCACAATAGTTGACTGAATAATATATTAATTATTTAAGTTGAAATTACCAAAGAAATATGATATTCCGAGAGTGATGATAGCTCCCAGTGGTTCCAAAGCCACCGATCCAAAGGCGAATGGAGTGGCTATCAATTGACTAATAGCAAGGCAAGCTACTCTTGATCTTATACCCATTTTTGCAACAAATTTATCACTGATGACTCCACCAACTACGACACCAATACTTCCGACTACAATTGTCACTGCGAATAACCACCAGCTTAAATCATAATCCGGAAAATAGTCTCTGTAATAGAGGTCACAATTGTAAGCGAAGCACATTCCACCTAAAATCGTTTCATTTATTATTATCATTTTCTTTCAACTTTTTCATTTCAATTTAATCCTCTTATTTTTGTCTTACTTACCGCAGTGCCTGATACTCGCTGCGAGACAAAGCAAAATCATTCTGGGATGCAATAAAACTTTCCAAATGGATAATTTCTTTCCATCATTTCCACCTGCATCTCCGCTGAGCGCTTTACGCGCCGGTTCCACCAATGTTAATCCTGTCAGAATGGCAATGATAACTCCTATAATACCAGCACCATAATAACACGCTCTCCAACCCTACAAATATTGCAATTAAATGGAATGCATTGAAACGAAAAAAAAAAAACAAGATATCTTTCATTTTTATTTCATGTATGAATTTTCTTTCGTCGCACCAAATCCCAAGGATTCATTGCTGGCACGTATCTACCAATGGGAAATGCAATTCCATAGCCACCGTATATGCCCCAATTGAAAATTGACATGACTAGTCCACGCTGTTCTTCTTCAAACCAATCAGATAGCAAACCCGTAGCCAAAGGATTGCAACCCGCCTCCCTGTATAATTAACAACATTTTTTTTATACCTACGATCCAACAGTAAACAGATATTATGACATCACAAACATGGTGCAACACACTATATAAATTCTCTTCTTTAATGTAACTTAATTAATGTACTTACCCAGCCGCTAAAACCATCCTTAAAATCACCAATTGCCAATACTCTTTCACCATGCCCATCAATATAATGGCGATACTGAAGATTAATGTACAAACAGCCAGAGTTTTTACTCTAAAAAAATTCAAACATGGCAATTTTACAATGTATTATTTGTTTTCTCTTGTTCATATAAATACATAATATCCATATACCTGTTATATCGGTCTGCTACAATTCCAAGAATTACACCTACGATTGTAAAAACAGCAATAAAACTTGGCCCAGCCAAAATTTGATAGTCTAATCCTAGCCCATTGTAATTCCACTCGCAATAACGTGTTCCATTTATTTCTAATGATAGGCAGCTAGGAAAATATATTATTTGAAACATTATTATTATTATTATTATTATTATTATTATTATTGCTTTTTTTTTCATTAATAGAAATTTGAAAGATTACTATTAATACTCACTAATCGGAATTATTCGCTGCTTCACATTGAACTGGAAGCTCAAGAAGTGAATACGCTGATGTGTTTAATTGACATGACACATCACCGTAATGCAAATCCTCGGCGGTCGCCTTGCTTGTGACACCTGACATTAACAACATATCCACATGAAAATCATCTGAAGCGTAAAGCTCGATTATATAAAAATATTACCAATCATGTAGTGCCCCAGTTCACCCAACACGTATCCAATTGATACAATTGCCAGGGCATACGGTTTATAAAGAAATTGTAACTTTTGCACAAAATTGTTGATCATTTTTAATCTGAAACAAATTCAACAGATAAAATTGAAGAATTCAATAGATTAACGAAATTTCCTTCAATTATTCCCCCAGCTACACGGAGAGAAATGTTCAGTAAAAATTACGGAACTCTCACTTCACTCACCGATTACGGAATCGACTCAGAAAATTCAAGTGACGGTATCGTAATTTTTCACAAGAGATTCAGACAAAAATGACGGAACGCTCCGGAAAAATTCCATTACAGTTCCGTAAAATTTCCTACAATCACATTTCGCTCAGGAATTACGGAAAAGATACGTAATTTTTATTAAATATTTCTCTCCGTCTATCGAAAATTGAAATCGAGGGATGATTCCCGCCCAGCAACATGTATATTTATTCAACAACTTCACTTATCATAGTTCCATATCCACATTTTGAGTCACTATATCCGTCTTTTCTATTGCCTTGGACTGCTGATGCATCAAAACGTTTATGTAGAGAAGAAAAAAATTCAACTTCCACACGTGAGGAACATTTATTACAATTTTTTGTTCATCACAAAAATATTCGATGCAATTGTGAAGAAGAAAAATGTTATTGATGTAACTTTTGATGAATTTGAATAAATGAGTGATAGATATCGTGATGCGATGAATGGATTTGATCAACGATTTTAATCTAACGGTTTAATTGAATCATTCCGTTAGGGAAAATCCGGCCGTCTATGATAGGCAATTGATTATCCATTGGGTGCATGCTGGACTGTATGAATAAAAAATGTTGGTGTGTGCATAATGTTCTTCTATTGGGAAGTGGCACTTAAAACGGAGAAGGAAAAAAAAATGAAATTACGTTGAAATCTGAGTAGTATTGATGAGGCTGCCCATCAATGTTATATAATTGCGAATACCGTTATCGACTGTACCAATCGAGAATTTGCATGATTTACAGATAAAAGTATAGAATATATTGATTTTACTATTGAAATATTCCTACTTCCTACTTCCAAATTGTATATGATATAGATTTTACAATTAAGAGATGAATGATTGATTTACTTTTTAATGAGCAAATCAATGTGTGTCACAATTTTCAAGTCCACTAACCCCTGATGTTACTTCTAATTATGCAAAATCACGTAGTGAAAAATTTGCATAGTAAGCTTTAATTCCCTGGCCTGGGAAAATAGCTATTAATTGCAAAGAAAAAAAAACTTGGGGGATTGGATTACTGAATTGGAAGATTATAATATACGAAAATGCTATTTTAAGTAAGGAGAGAAAAAGATTCGTTATCTTTACATATGACTAAAATGTAATTCAAGGCCGGGGGATCAGGGGCTCCCACAATCATTAACTAAGAATCATTATTAAAAGGAGTATATGTGTTACCTTGACTTCAGTGCATTGTGGTGCACCGATGAATCAGGACTTTGACTTTGACCATATAGTAAATCAACGTATGAGAGTTCAAGAAACTCTTTCAATAATTGCATATTGTATTGTACAATATGAGTCGTCGGAATTTTTAAAATTACTCATTGTTGTCCACATGAAGAGGTAAGAGATAATTCGTATGTGTAGATGTGAAATTGTCGTCTTATACATGGTGGGAACTCACTGCCTTGAGCCAGAATTATTATTTAATAATGATGTTAATTTTATGCCATACCAAAATAACAAGAATTACCAGAATTATTTCACTGTCTTTCACATTTCAAGTTCATTCTAGAATCTATGTGTTATTATTTAATTAATGACCCAAACAATGTTGTACATGATCATTGATTGAATTAAATTTATAATTGCCATCAACACGCTATGTCTCTCGCTCTCTCTATTTCTCTGTTATAATAGAGTTGTAGAGAATGCTATGGATCTTCTTGATTCGTCATTAGGAGACATAAATCAAGGTGCAATAAGGAACATTAAAAGTGAAAGGGTGATGATACCCGGAAAAATAAGAATAACATCATCAGGCATAATTAACTTTTTTATCCCTCAATAAAGAATTTAAAAAAAAATAATAATAATAATAATCTCGTAGCCCGGGTTGTGGTATGGCTTGTGCGATGCACGCGCAGTTTAATTGTCATGACATTGACTGAAATAATGGAGACGAGAAGGCAAAATAATAAATAAAAATATATCGAGTTGGACAAAAATTGATGAAAATTACTAGGCGCAAATCTGTATATACGTTCCATTATTTCTACGAACAACGAGTACCGCGGTGTAACATATAATTTCGAGGAGGCATCTTATTGAACTATCGAATGAAACTTTTTTTGATAAATATTTTTTTTTTTTATCAATGGTAGAAATAGAAAGATGAGATTTTAATTACAAGTTTGAAAGAGGAGTAGTTTCGGCCAAGGTCTAGGCGGGGGAATGTTGATTACTCACAGTTATGACGACTTGACGATCCGGATTGGCCATGGGATAAAAATGTGCCCCTGATAATGCAGCTCCTAGGAGCATATATCCTAGTAAGCTTACTAACAGAGGAGCGTAAGTCATACATTCTTCTGTTACCAAAGTGCCAATGTTATAATATGAACGACTGTTCAGTCGTGCAGAACAAAACTCAAGAGAAGTTAATTTACATATATTGATACGTTTCAATTATGACGACATTCACTTTTTATTGTAGTACATTTTAAGCAATTCATGAGAGTAATTAAATTTTTATTCCATCTCTCTATAATAATAATAAGTAAATATCAATCAATTAATCAATGTGAGAGAGAGAGAGAACAAATAAAGCGTACAATAAAAAAGGACTTATGAGAGAAATAATGTCTTACCTACGATATTTGAAGCTTTGGAGTGTAATAATAAATGAAAATCACAATAACTACTTCATCCACTCTGAAATTCCAAACCCTTTACGCACCACGTGTTTATTCAATATAACATTCTATTTGTATATCTCACAGCACATTTTCCAATTCTATTTGAAAATGAGAAAAAAGGAAAATAAGACATGGATAAACCCTCTCAGCATGGGGGATGCACGATAAAGTGGAACTTGAGACTATGTTGAACCTTCATTTATAAGAGAGTCCCAAGGATCAGGCCTCCTTAGATTGTGTATGAATGTCAGTAAGGAAGGGGGAAATATATACTCATGTAAGAATTCTTGTGGGTTTGGACTAGTGACTAGTAAGCGGTATTTGTATTGTGTTAGAGTTGGGGGATACATGCTCTCCGTATTTAGATTTTCAGGGTCAATTATCCTATACACAAAATTTGCCATAAAATTGATTTTATCAGAGCGATTATTAATAATTATTAATTCATTTCCTTTTCAAATAAGATTCGATGAGCAAGATAAATGACCAATTTTCACATGAAATTTTATATTTTACTAAGCAATACATACAATTTATAAGACAAATACCTTGAAAATCACATTACATAAGGATAATATAGTTGAGCGTTGAGACATCAGGGTCACTTAATCAATAAAACCACGGAAGATACGATTCATTGGTCCAGTGTTATGGAAAAGCCCGAGTAACCGATCCGGTGGAACCCTTCCGGATTCTTAATTGGCTGATTTTATTAGTAAAAAAAAAAAAAAATTCTTACAGAAATAATGAGTCATTTACTAAGAAAATTGAATAATTTGAACACATATTTTCCGTCCCGGCGGGCGCAAAGTTACATTTCCCTCCCGCTTCGCAGGAGGGAACTCTGACTTTGCGCCTACGCCGAGACGGAAAATCGCGTTCTAATCACTGGAAGTAAAATAAAGGACCCTCAGCCGCGTGCTTACCAATCTCGCCTTCGGCTCGGCTGGTAATTGCACTGGCGGCTGAGGATCCTTAAAGTCGCAAACCACTTGCAATGTTTCATTAAATATCCATCCCCTAGCAACCATCATTGTTTTTGTTGGAATGTCACATTTTGAAAACTTTCATGGTTTTCCTCTTAATAACGAAATTTGCTCGTTTTCTGTTCAAATTTGTAGGGATATTCTATAATCAGGTGAAAATATATTAAATTAGCTTCAAATTTACGCCTCAATTATTAGATATGGAGGCTAATTTTCAAGTAATTATCGATCAAGTGAATGAAACTATTCATACACCAGTTCACTGGGTAGTTGTTGTTATAGACAATTTCCATCCGAATAATAATGCGAAAACGGTTGAGACGGTACCCGGAAACTTGTCCCCTATATTTTTTTTTACTCTGCCTCTTGCCGTTTTATTCTTTTTTAAACAATGATGGAGAAAATAAAAACCAGCAGAAAAAAATGAAAAAAGAGACCATGGAAGAAAAGATCCGGAAAAAAAGCTTATGGGAAGAAAATCCAGGAAAGAAGGCTAGATCTTAGCGACACTTGATTTTTTTTTTTAATTATGCAAAAATTCGGAGAAATAAAATGTGGACAAGAAGAATGTAATGGAAATATTTCTTGTTATCCCCGGGTTGTAAGTAAAGGTACGCACTCTCACAGCTATCGACCCACCGGGTAGTGAACGGTGGAAGGGAGATGTGTGCTCTCAAATTGATGCATCAGTACATACGTTCAGAGGTAGATCGCCCTTGTCTGACTGATCACTTGTCAGAGCCGATGAATCTAATGATATAATGTTCAAAGGTTTGCATCCTATTTAAATTTCATTTGAATGAACATATGAAAATATTCCCAATGTGTTTGTAATAATCGAAAAGTGAGTGAAAATATTTCCTAATATGAGTGTGGACATCTATATCACACTACACTAATATGAATATTGTGAACGATACTCTTTCCTATAAATTTATTGCAATATGCAAAGTGATGAACTTCTATCAACATTGGTAAGTTGAGATAAACCTTGAGAGAGCTTATTGCTATCAAAATGAAAACGGTTGATCATTAGTTTTCGAAAAATCGTGGAGCAGGTACGTAACGTCAAGGTCAAACAAGTGTTTCATTAATTAATAATTTTTACATTTACAGTTACAGTTGTTGTTCAAATCCAACGCATTCATTAGTCCTTTGAGTATTATTCCCCATAATAGTGTAATTTCCACCAAGTGAAGTAATAAATCAGCACCTTTGAGACAATCGTTCATTCATTTCATTCAAATTATTATGCATGTATTCTTTATGAATATTACGTAAAACAAAACCAATCGAATATGCATACTGACTAACACGATTATATTCTAATAGGACATGATCATATACCGTTGCATTATATTATGTGTATATGATGAATTTTTTGTCCACTCACTGCTATTAATGCTATACCAATGTTTTTTAATCTTTTAATGGAGCATTATTGGAGGCTCGTATGAGTAGTATCGGGTTTGCCTACATTCTAACAGGCTTATTGGGTTTTTCTAATGCAAATCGGAGGCTTGACTGCACTCAATTCTAATAGTATTGAATATTCATTGCTAACGTGTTTAAAATCAGACTTCCGCGTATGTAAAGAGCGCGCGATATGAGATCAAGGCAGGTGTTTGGTAATATTTATGAATGCCTTTCGATCATTAAAACTTTTCTCATCATCATGCAGTATAGTTCAAATCTCCTTTAATTCTTTTAGAGCATGCAGCTCAAGACGGAACACACGGGGGAGTGAGGGATGCATCAAGAGGTGTTACAAAATTTAATAAATCGACACCCCATTGATGAAAAACGAAGAAAAAACATAATCAACTGAGAGAAACGTTGAAATAAATTAGTAAAGCCTCGTGTTGGATTAAGAGTTTAACTATGGGTTCACTACCGAATCTACATGAGCTTGCCATCAGAGGCAAACTCGAGAGTCCAGTGCATAGACCAGCGCCAATTGGTGGTTTTGGACCTGTCAAACTACCACCGCAACCACCTCCATTAGCCCACACTAATCGCCGTGTGAGAAGCAGTGGGCATCATCATGCACTTTGGCATGATAATAATGATGCTATTCTAGAGGTAATAGCATGACTGTAAAAATGCAAATATAAGACATTTTAATATTTCTCAGGCATGTACCCAACACAAGAAGAAGAACAAGAAGAAAAAAAGAAGAAGAAGGAGAAAAAGAAAAAGAAGAAGAAGAACAACAACAAGAACAATGAAAGCTGCATTTCTTCAGAGGATATTGACCGATTGAAGATTAAAACATGATATTGTGAAATATATTTTTCAGCATATGACAACTTATTCACCAATATCGTGTCGTTCGGCCCGAGCATCGGCACTATCCTGTCGTCGGCGTGAATCAATGACCTCGTCAGCGGGTACTTCATCAGTTCGACGTTTAATAGCAGCCGTTCGTACAACTCCATCTGGTCCACGACCCCCTCGGAAAGTTATACTACGCCACTGTGCAGCCCTTTTACTAGGTCACATGACAATATCCGCTGCTAGTCTGCCAATATTTCCACTTCAGGCTGGATTAGGAGCTTTCAATCCCCATCTTGGGCCACTCTTGTTGGCCCTATTATATGCCACAGCTACCATTACCTCGTGTTTCGCCCTAATTGTTGTTCAGAAATTGGGTACAAATCTCATCACCAGTATCAGTCACCTCGTAACTACCATATTTATTGGTACCCACTTATTTCCAAAGTGGTACCTTCTCCTACCAAGTTATGCATTATTTGGAATTTTCGTGACGCCAACATTTATTGCAAGAACGGCCCATGTTAACGCCACTGCTACCAATCTCACTATTGTTTGTGCTGACCCTGAGGATCCTGATGAAAACAGACGAGACTGTATTCTCCGGAGACTCAACAGGGGAATGAAACTTGCTGAGGATATGGGCTTAGCTCTGGGCAAGTTACTCAAAATGAGTCAATTATTTATTTTGACAAATTTATAAATAGAATTTCACAACAAAATTTGTTTTTCTCACTAGGTTGTCTGATAGCAACTGTAATTGTTAAAATGATCGATCCGCCGTTACCAAATCTCCTACAAGAGGATGTCGAAGAAATATGCGGCGCTGAATATTGTCCACAAGAGACATACTTCTACAATGAAACATTATTTTTGCCGACAATGCCAACAAACAGCGCTAAAATACTTATAAGTCTATTACTTGGTTTGGCAATTTTAGCGTTCGGTATTTCTTGTGCGTTTCTCGATTCGCGAATGAAAGAACCAACCAGTGGAAATGAACGTTTGTGTTTATCGACTCATTTAAAATCCATCAAACAATCTTTCCAAGATCCAAAACTACAACTCGCAGCTCCACTTACACTTTTTATTGGTCTCGAACAAGGATTTATTATTGGCGATTTCACAGAAGTAATTCACTATTTACTATTGATTACTGATTGTTTATTGAGAAATAGCCGTAACTATGATAAAATCAAATTTTTTTCAGGCTTATGTTGTATGCGCTCTTGGGGGTGCATCAGCAGTAGCTTTGAGCTTCTTGAGTTTAGCATTACTTCAAGCAGTGGCAGGACTTACACTATCGATGCTTCTACGACATATACGACGCTACTTTGTAGTTGGTGAGTATATAATTTTTGGCAAGAATATATTTAATGAATACATTGACATTGTTATAATTGTTGTTTTTTTTCCAGCTGTTGGATTTGCCTTTCACGCCTGCCTACTACTGGCACTGGTTACTTGGCGACCGGCTGGCGACGATCCAGCATTATTCAACGTCATATCCGCTGCTTGGGGAGTTTGCAATGCTATTTGGGAAACACTCATTTACAGTAAGTGGCCAATAATTAATTTATAATGTTTATTATTATTATTATTATTATTATTATTGTTACGACTATTTTTATTAACTAGATATAATTGGTTAGCATTGCTCCTTGGATTATATCCGGCTTCCTGGCAAGGACGTCTGTCTACCTCACTCTTCTGGAAATGGCTTGGTTTATTCTTGGCTCTTGGCTTGCATGGACTCGTTTGCACTCGACTTCGAGTCTTGGGTCTTGCTAGTATGCTACTTCTGTCAGTGATTCCTTACACATGGCTAGAGATTCGCCTAGCAAAGCGTGGCAAATCTCTAGCGCCTTTATGACCAATTCGCAATCGTCACCCAAACGATGCTCTTTTTATTAGAGACAAACAGCTTACCTATCTACAATGAGATAGGAGGTGGTATTGGCAATGACAATGTAAATCCACACAAATAGTGGATAGTTTTCTCATTTTTTCATTTAAACATTTTTAAGCCTAGAAAATGAGGAAAATTGAATGAGCAAATTATTGATGTGAATAAAAAAAATTAATTACAAAGTATCTCCACAGAAAATAATTTCACATTCTCACATATCAATGATTTCCAATCATATCCTGACCGACAACAGAGGTGGTCTTTCCAATTACAATATGACAATTATTTTATCTCATTAAATGGAATTAAAGAATAAAAGACAATATTATTAAGAATTAAACATTCACATTATTATTGTCAGGTATAATAGTTCACACTCTCCATTATTAACCAATAATAATAATAATAATAATAATAATTTTTATTTGCATCTGTTGATGTCCATGATTTATTGACAAAAGCCATGTGCAATACAAGGAAAAATTTTAAAAATAATGAAATACATGCATTTTTCATACCCGGAATTTTTCATTGACTAAAATATTTGTTTTAAAAAAGTCATAAGATTTGCGTAAAAATCTTCACACGATGATTCTTCTAATCGTTTTCTTTTCTTCTTTATAGAAAAAATAATAATCAAGTCTTTCTAATAACGACTAGATTGATCCAATGGTGAACATTAATGGATCTTGAAAATTCCATCGTTAATATAATAAATTAGTGAAATAACAAAAATATTGAAAATGTTCAACTGATTTCTTGCAGATAAAGACGATTCACATGTAAAACAAAATTACAGATGTTCTTCTTTTTTATTAAAAATAAAATTGATAATATTTTTATTTTCAGTTTTTTCATCGATCGATATCATGTTAATCATCTTACGAGCTATTGGACCGATCCCCCCCCCCCCGACTCGGTCCCTCAGATTATCTCAATTTTCCATTCGATTAAACTTTCCAAGTATATAGGTATATCCAAATTCATTCTATCAACGCAATACTGTTCGATTCGATTAGTGAATAACGAAAAATACTATAAGACAACATGAGATTCAGAAGTTTGATTATTTTGTGATTTTAATAATTACAGCCAGGGAGACAAAAAATTTGGGACATTGAAAATATTTAAAATTTAAATCTCCGCACCCGTCCACTTTACAAAAATTAACTAGAGCTTTGAATTTATCAATTTGGCAATTTTACATGATGCAGTGATCATACGGGTGTGTAATTTCCTTTCGGGGTGGAAAATATTTGACCGGTTCTAAAGCGCCTAGCTATTTCACTCAACAATAAGCGCTTCTCTTTCTTTATTTTCGCAAGAACTCCACGATTCTCTTGTGCTCGACGTGATAAATACGGGAGAACTTCCTTCACTGGTCCATAAGGAATGTATTTATATGCAGAATAACCTGACTGCCCTGAGAAGGGAAAATTAAATTTGTTAATTATTAAATTTACAGAAATAGAGTTGATGGAAAAGAGGAAAAGTGGAATTGATAGTTACCAAGTGGAAACGTCAAATAATCACACATTCCAAGCAGCTGCCCGAAGCATATAACTTTATCCTCTGGTGAAATGCCTATTTCTTTCATTCTATAATAATTTCAATGATTTCAATTATCATCAGGAAAATATTGATATGATGATCAAGTAACAAGATAATATACATTACTTTTCAATAGCAAAACGAACGGTATCTTCATTGTGTGAGGCAACCATAATAGCAATTTTCTTTGGATCCTCCTCCTTATCTTTGTACTGCTTCATTCTCCTCAAACATTCCATTAGTGTTCTGTGATAAGATTCTGTAGTCGCCTCATACGTTGGACATGTTGGGTCTGCATAACCCATGGCTGCTGCTCTAGCGCGTTCCTTCATTAACACAAATGTTACTTGTTGAAATATTAAACCAACGAATTAATTGATGATAATACCTGTTCGATATAAGCCCCTCGAACGAGTTTAGCACCGAAGTAAAAGTTTTGACGCTCAGCCTGCTCAAGGTCAGTCTTCACCTCGTTGAATGCTTCCTTGAGATACGTCTGGTACGTATTGAACACGACTGCCTAAGACAAAATTAGACCACGTTCAGCCATCTCAGTGCTTCCTCAACACCATTTTATTCATTCTCTGCAATAATATTCTTATGACACAAGACCGTCGTTCAATAAAAATTTCATTACCTTCTTTGTATTGTACTTTCGCATCATTTCCAGTGTCAGTCTCGATATCGCTGGCTGAAAGTATGTCTGTTCAGCATCTATCATTATACGTAGATTGAGTTTATCAGCGACCTGAAACATTATTTTCACTCTTTACTATTTGTCTCGCATTAGTTGTGATAAAATTGTTTCATTGCTGCATTGTAACTTACCGTTACAATGCTGTTCAGTCTTCTTATCATATTCCTGAACATTTCTTCTTCTTTAGCTGTCAGTTGCGTCATCAACTTGACCATCTTTCCTGTCTTGATATCCGGTACTTGGAATGTCTCACTCAGCTCGTAATTCTCATCGAGAATTCCACTCCATGGGAACAAATGGATCACACTGTAATAAAATATTCAATTATCAAAATAAACTTGCCGATGACATTGTTAATAAAAGCCAGAAATTATTTCAATCGACGTCAAGTTGTCTCCAACCATAAAAATTAATATAATATTTTCACTCTTATACGTGGAAATTTTTCTTGTAGAACATTGACACATTTTTTATAAAAAAAAAATTCACACAAATATTTAAACTTACCCTTCTTTATCAGATTGAATCTTCTCCAAGAATTTTTGTACCGGCACCGCATCTTTAATATGGGCCTCTTCGAATTTTTTCTTAAAATCATCTGGTTTAGCATGATGTGCTAATACAGCTCCCTCACCACCGACAACATCGGACATGTACTGCCGTGCACGCATTATGACCTCCGACAATTGAAGCTAAAAATATAAATTGGACAATTTTCAATTTTCTGCATTAATTCATTATTTTTATTGAAAAAAAAAAAAATAAAAATAAAAATAAAATAGCAACCAATAACTGCGGTCTCCCCAGAGCCGTTAATTTAATTGCAGTAATTCCAACGCCCATTGATGCACCTAGAAGGTAAATTTTATGAGTAATTGTCAACTGATAAATTAAATCATCTGTAAAAATTAAATTTTCATTACCACCAACAGCCTCCAGACATCTGATGAATATATCCATATTCCTTTCACAAGATGCCTCATTGAGATAGAAATACGTTCTAGCTGATGATACCTTATATCGCCTATCAGCGAATGATTTCTCAACGTGATATTTCTTCAGCGTTCCCTCTTTTTTTTCATCACCTGCCTCCGAGACAGATGCCCTACAATCAAATTATCAACAGATTATATGTTTAAAATTATGTGATGGCATGATCCATTTATAGATTTTACACACTTAAGCTCACGTCTTTCTGCCTCCTCCTGTGATAAATCTTCCTCAACTGAGTAATCGAGAATGGGCTTAACTCCAAATTGACGTAATCGTCCGATTACTGGTTTGATCTTCTCCTCATCCTCGCCGGCCACAAAGTGGCCATAAAACGTCATTTTCATTAATAAAGTGAAGATTCGTTCTCCCAATACTGCTTTGGCAACTTTCATGAACTGGAAATTTAATGAAGTGTTTTTTTTTGTTTTTTTTTTTGTTGTCAAAATTACTGAGCAGTCAAATGAAATAAATATACACAAAGATTCTATTCAACTGAATGTTTAACCACACTATGTATCAAAGTCTCGAAACTCGGTCTATTTTCAAACTGAACAATTGGAAAGCCAAGAGAAATAATTATTCTGTTTAATGGTTAAATTTATTCATTTTTAGCAATCAGTGCACCTTGAAACTAGTGAAATTACTAATACTTCAAGGGTAATGAATTGAATTAGACTTGTGTAGAATGACGCACGAGATGGCGGCATGCATTTTTACTTAAATTTCTAAGCCAAATATTCCGGTTTTATTTTTGTTTCAGGTCAACATGAAATTATTTCACAAGACTGGCTTCTCAAGAAGCCAAACCACAAGGCAACCAGTGAAACCTTACTGATTGACTTTAAATTGCTTCATAGATTGTGGAAGCCCAATAAGCCCATTTAATATATTGGAAACATAGTTAAGAAAAGAATACAATTCATAGTGCAATTTTTCCACAACTGATTGAGCCATGATAAGATTCAATGGATATCTCTCCACGTGTGCAATCATACTTAAACTAAATCGTATTTATTATCAGAATAGATAATAAACCTGGAAGGAATAGTATATGAAAAACTCAACGAAGCGATTACAATCAATCGAGTCTCACATTACTTTCTCATACAGCGGGAAAAAATACATGATATAAAAATTAACACATAAATTTTATCAGTATAAAAAATGAATTTTTAAAAAGGGAAGAACACAGCAAGAACAGGATAAAGAATGAAAAATAACAATTATTAATATGTGGCCCTGAAAGACTTTGAAATTCTATAAAAATGAGGCATTGGGGGGGGGGCAAAGGTCGTCAAAATTACAAAATTCCTAAATTCTAAAAATAATCACTCCTACACGGACCTCCAAAAGACAGAGAGCAATGGATGAGAAAATGAAAAATGAGTACAAGACACGTTGGTTGTTCATTGGATTGCCGGAAAGCAAGACAGCACACAATAACTTGCAACTAGAAACGCCATTAACGTGTACATAGTACACAAGCGTACCAAACGCGCTACAGGATACATATGATTACGCGTACGCCACCAATTTCTCTGCCACATAAGCACACATACATACATACGGAAGCGGCGATGAGGGTTCCACTGATTGGAAAAATATGAATAATAATGATTGGACTCACCTTCATATTGTTTTCAACGACATAGTCGATGGAGCAAATTTGATAAACAATGTATGCCCTAATAAGTTCCATGGTAGTTTTACTTTTGAATGATGCCACTGGATCGTCAAACTTGAGGTCTAGTGGATCGATTTGCCTGCTTACCGGCTGTCCCTCGGACTGACTCGTTGAATATCCACGTTCTTCGACATTTTTCACCAGCTGTACTACACTTTTCGACTCATTCTTTGTCAATCCTGATTCTAAGAACTTTAATAATTTTCTACTTGCACAATAACGCGGCAGTGTTTTCAAAAATGCCATAACTTAACTTTTAGAAATAAATTTCTACGTCAACAAAGCAATAATGTACAAATGGACATACAATCGAACAAGAAAATAATAGTAATAATAATAATAATAATAATAATTTGGTCCGCTTCAAGTTTGTGCAGCAATTAGCTGAGTCGCCGACTTTATTGCTTTATTGCTTTTATAATGGCTTATCAATTATGAAAAATTGATTACGAAGAATAATTGAAGAGGTAGAAGATAATTGTCCTTTTCTTTTACGAGTTATCTTACACCACACCGAACACCTCACGCGGCTGAGTCAGAGATTCCGATTGAAAGAGAGGACAAACCTGAGACTCTTCAAAGTCCTAGGCCGACTTTTACATTGCTAAGGCCAATCGTCAGGGGGGGGGGTATGCACGCCACACGCGCGCGCCCCAATACCACAGTACTTCTTCTTCAATTCTCTGAATTTCAAACGACAAATAATCATTATTTTAGTATTAATTGAAAAATTTATTCCATCATCATTCATTTTTTCTATTAACAGGGTGTCTTTTTGGTTGTTCATTTTTTTTTCTCGACTATAAGTATTTCGGGGTGATCGGGGTACTATGTATGATTTTATAAATGTGAGACGACTACCAATATCTCCTCCGTGATTCACGGTTAAGGATTATTGGCTTCAGTTAGGAGGTGTGTCGGTGTCCTTGAGCGTTCATTGGTCATTATATTAGTGTTGGCAGATATTAATCTCAAACAAAAAGAAAATAAAGCCCCAACGAATTGAAATTTATCTATTTTTTCAAAAATCTCCCATTGATTTTCCTGTTTATTTAATTCGAATTTTTATTCAAACATCGAACAGACATACAGTTAGCAGGTAAATAAATTATCAATTTCCAGATGAAACCAATTCCAATCATTTGGAAATAATTTGGGATAGTTTAGGAATAGAATTTTGTAGTTTAGAAACTAATAATAGTTTTTACTTATAATGAAATACTTTGTCTATGGCGTATAGTTAGCCCCTTGAATCAATACAAAATCATTTGGGAAAGCCAAAAAACCTCGATTTAGCGCTTGGGAATTGATTTTTTATTTTTTAAATTTAATTTTTCCTAATTTCGGCTTGGAACGAACTTCCGAGCTGGTACAACAGATTTCTACCTTGTTTTCCTTCCTTTTCCACACAACTTTCAGGTTATGTCTATTGTTTCTTTTGGAAACAAAAAAAAGTTGTTAACCGCACAGGCCGGGCCTTAAGGGAATTCATGGGGAAGAGGTGAATATATTTTAAAATATATTACGCGAGGGGGTAAAAGTTGCAACAAAAAGTTACTAATCGCGCGCAGGCCGGGCCGTAAGAACAATAAACAGCCCCCCCCCCCTCCACTCCGGCCCATATACGTTAAAAAGCCCTACTGCCACCATCCTCTAGCAAACTGTCCCCCAAAAAATGTTCTCCCGCCGAAAAAAATCCAACTAGAGCGACAATCACAATGTTTTATCAATAACATTAATTAACGAGCTAAAAAAGTTGTTAAAAAAATGAGTGAATTTCGGCTGCACGCTTTGATAACGGAGCTGACAGCCCTCCTGGGTTCCTCGAGTCCCCCGGAAAAATTCGTCAACGACGTGGAGCAGGGAGTTTCTGTACCAGAGAACCTCCCCTCGAAATCTACCCTGAGACAGCTGGAGAAACATGCACAGAACCCCCAACAATTTCTCAACAAGTTTGAGGAGCTCAGAGAGAAGAAAGTGGACAGACTGGGATCATTTATGCAGCTGATACATCTGATATCATCGGACAAGCACCTTAAAGAGTATTTGAGCAAGCACTGTAGGCCAATGGAGCAGAGCAGACTCAGCACCTGGGACAAGATAACAGCTGAGGACCTCCCCCAGATCCAGAAGAACGTGATGAAAGCAGCAGTCGAGGGTGAGAGGAAGCTTATCAAGCAGGCGAATGCACTTAGCAAGAGAGGAGGGGATACCGAACAGGTGAGGCACAACTGGGTGACAGAGAGACCAAGGATATCCTGGGATTTCCATCCAGAGTTTCTGAACCCCTACCAGAAGGTTGTCCCTGCTGTGTCCCAGGAGGCTATTCTACTTTGGGACCTTCTGCACTGCCTCAAGGGGATGAATGGGTCCTACATCGTGTCTGAACCCCTTACTGGACCTTATGATGTCAAGAGCTTTGTCATTTCGTCGGATGTGGGGACTTCTTATAAGCAATTGGCTCAGCAGATACTTCCTCTTGCCAGTTATTACTCCATGACTGTCAGGTTTGTTTCAGGGGGGAAAATATAATGATTGTTTTCATTTCCATGATATGATAATTTATTTTAATAAGAAAGCTCAAGGGACATTGGGAAAATAATTACGACGTTGATTTTATTTTTTGTCATAGTGCATTAATAATAATGATGATTCTTTTTCAAATAGATTTGTAGAGGAAAAAGTTCACGCTGACGATGGCCAAGTGAACCACGCCCTCCGAGGTGCCCTCAGTTGTTTACTCAAGGATTACCTCCTATTCGTCGTACAACTGGAGATGGAGCATCGACGGGGCAAGCTGAACCTCCAGAAGCTCTGGTTTTACATCCAACCAACAATGTCAACCATGTCAATCCTCTCCCAAATCACCTGCACCATCTGCAAGGCCAGAGCACGAGGTGGAAAAGTCCTCTCTCTACTCTACGAGCAAGTCAGCAATATGAGTGGTGAAGCCAAGTGCAAGGAGCTCTGTCTCTTCCTCATTCAGTCAGCCAGTGTTCCCTACATGCAGATCCTCGAGAAGTGGGTTTATAAAGGGGTTATTTGTGACCCCTATCAGGAGTTTCTTGTTGAGGACAACGAGGTTATACAGAGGGAGGACTTACCCATGGACTACTCAGCTGATTACTGGGAGAAACGCTACACCATGAGACCAGAGAGGATTCCAGTATTTCTGAGTGAACATGCTCACACTATTCTCAGGACTGGCAAGTATTTCAATGTCATCAGGCAGTGTGGCAAGACTGTGCAATGGAGGAAACAAGAGCCTCTTGTGTATAGGTGAGATCGAAATGATTTTTTTATTCAAAAATTTCCAAGCTTTTGGCAACATGTTTTTATCCAACATTATTGAAAAAAAAAAAAAATAAATAAAAATTTAAAAATTATTACGAATTTTCACATTCCAGGTACAGGGATCAAAAATATATATTAGCTATCGATGGAGCATATTTAGAGGCAGCCAGAACCCTCCTAGAAGTATTAATTCACGAGAATGATCTCATGGGAAGACTGAAGAGTGTAAAGAACTACTTCCTCCTGGCTCAAGGGGACTTTGTCGTCCAGTTCTTGAACCTCTGCGAAGCAGAACTAAGCAAGAACATGTATGATATTGTCCTACACAGACTCGCTTCCCTCCTGGAAGTCGCCCTGAGGACCTCCACAGCTGATTCAGATCCCTACAAGGATGACCTCAAACCTGAACTTCTGCCCTTCGACCTCGAGTACCAAATGTTCAGAATTCTGTCGATTCAGACAAGCGATGAGAGGGAATACTGTGCCCAGACTGGGAAAACTCTCACTGGAATGGAGGCTTTCTCATTCAATTATGATGTCAAGTGGCCTGTGTCACTCATCATTAATAAGAGGGCTATTGCCTGCTATCAGATGCTCTTCAGGCATCTCTTTTATTGCAAGCATATCGAGAGGCTCCTCTGCAGGGTCTGGATGAGCAATAAAATCGCCAAGACTTTCACCCATGATGTCGCTATGGCGTACAGACAGGCTTTCTCGTTGAGACAGAGAATGCTGGACTGTGTTCAACACTTGGAGTATTATATGATGGTGGAGGTTATTGAACCTAATTGGTTGACTTTTATTAGTAAGATGAGCAAGGTGAGATTTTTTTTCTCAAATATTCATTATGCATTATGAATTGAGTAGGCCAAGTCAACAATTGAATTGAAAACAAATGAGAATTGAGAAATTTTTCATCATTTTGTTTAATTCCACATCAGGTGAGCAACGTCGATGATGTCCTCAGTGTCCACCAGGATCTCCAAGATAGCTACCTGAAGGAGTGCATGTTGACAGATCCTGAATTATTATCCTGCATTACTGGAATTTGTGGGGCTTGCATGCAATTTTGCGACTTCATGCAGGTAACTCACACGAAAATTCTGATAACCAATCTCCTTGCATGGTTTTACAGTTGTG
This sequence comes from Diachasma alloeum, assembly GCF_001412515.2. NCBI lineage: Eukaryota > Metazoa > Arthropoda > Insecta > Hymenoptera > Braconidae > Diachasma > Diachasma alloeum. Next base: position 631,825 of record NW_021680780.1, on the reverse strand, counting down.
TACATGTTGCCATCAAGAATACTAATATTGTACAGAAATATTCTGACAGCTACTTCAATTATATTTTCACTTCTTTATACTATCTGAATTAATAATATTAAAAATTTGACAAGCGTATGAGCCGATATTACATTGACGCAGAATTGACATCCATGATCGACGAACATCACCAAGAACACTATGAACACGAGGTATTACCAGGAATTTCAAGTTTTTCATGTTAACGTGCATTAGAGATAGAATAGTAGCATCAGAGCTTGCATACAAACATTAGAATAGTTCTATATATTTACTCGCATGTATTTTTACACGATAATAATGATGACATTGAGAATTATAATGAAAAGATTATGCTCATTATTTAGAATTTTTATCCTCGTGTATGTTTGATTCAATCACTAATTCATTGTTATCCTGATGAGTCAGAATGTATTGGTCCTTTGCCTGGTCAGAATGTTTCTTATTACACTAAATTTCCTAATGAATCTCGAATACAACAGGTAAGCATAGCATTATGGAAATGTTTGAATGGATGGAATTGATCGAATTACTGAAATTTTTTCTATTGCTTGTGTTGCATTAAAAACCACAAGCATTGTTCATTCTTACTGACTCTTTTATATATGTATAGGATATATTTTTTTTCAACTATTCAATTGGATATAATACGTACGAAAAAATCTAGTAGAGAAATCGATTCATACGTAGTTGGAATGAAAATATCAAAAATAGAAAATATTCAGTATAAAAAATTAAACTTGCAACTTCTTTGCAAGTTTGAATTGACAAGAAATGAATGGGAATTGTAATAAAATTCTAGTAGAATTTTCTATTAAATTTTTTCGTACTTGAATTATTTGATGGAATTATTAATGAGTAAATTTACTCATCAGGAGCACAAAACAAAGCCCAGCAACACTAGCGGCAGCTTTGAGGAGACAATTGAATCGTTGGATGCCAAATTCACAGAAGTATTAACTCGTTTATTGAACAGAATCTGTGATCTAGGCTGTGACAACAACAATGAGAAGCTATTGAATGTACTATGCAGGTAATACTTCAGTCATTTTATTTCAATCTCTACAAACATTAAAACATTATTAGTAAAACTTATTGAATTAAATGCTCTCGATGAAATTATCATATTGCCTCATTTCAGATTGGACTTTAATTTGTTCTACACTGATATTCTGGTCCGACGGAATGCAGAGAAGACGACTCATCCGCAGGATGTGTCAGGCTGATGAACGATACGAATGAAAATAAACAAATGAAACAAAAAGAAGACAAAAGTAAAAGTTGAAAAAATGGAAAAATGTAATTAAGAAAAATTCTGATCTGCTTATCACTCGTTAACGACGTACAAATCAACGCAATTGCGTCTATTTTTTTGAATGAAGATTAATCTGCACCATTTAATCAGCAGATTATGATCATACTTTTGACGTCATATCAATGCTCTCAAACTTAAAATTGTGTATGATAACAATGATTAAGATTATTTTTTTGAATATGAATAGTTGAATGAATTGAAGCCTCATCAGTTCCTCACCATTCTCCACCTCTGCCCCCTCGAAATCTTCTTCAAACTCCTCTACAAATGATTAAATATCTGATGTAAATGAAAGTGAAATGATGAATTTTTTAAATAAAAGTTTGAGAGAGGGGAGAGTGTAATTAAAACTCTGATCTGCTTATCACTCATTAACAAATGCCACTAAACGCAAATGAGTATATTTTTCTTAATAAAGATTAATCTGGGACAGTCAAAATCTTCAAAGTCAAAGTCGTTAAAACCAAAAGTATTAAATGAAAAATGAGCAACCCCTCAGTTTAAATCCCCTCAGTTTCCTCCTCTGCCCCCCTCGAAACTGCTTTCAAGTTCCCCTCCAGTCTCATTAACCAGCTCCTGATGATCTCCAATTCCGCCATCACCGTCTGATACTCACTGACTTTACTCCTGTTCCTCAGGATATCCCTCGCCCTGTTAACGATCAGAGAATCCATAGTCAACCCCCTGCAGCCTCTCATCTTCCCCGCCTCGACCCCCTGGAACGTGATGTAATTGCCCTTGTAAGGTTTGACCCCGAGTTTGCCAAGCACCAGATGCCTAGAAAACAGCAGCAACCTCCTCCTGACGAATCCCAAAAAATCCACCCCCTTGCTCGGACACGTAGGACACGGACACAAACATGACCTCCTGGAGCTGGAGCTGGAGCTGGAGCTGAACCTGGTGCCCACCGCCACTCTCTCCGCATAGGCGACGAGTTCAGTCCTGGAGATGAGGCCAACGAGCTCGGCCTTGCCGAGGATATCAGCAGTGTCACTTACCGCAAGCCCATTCAAGAGATTAAATAAAACAATGGCAATCAGGAAGACAAAGAGAATGAAGATGGCGTGACTCAACCCCGGTCTAGACACAAAGGGAATGTCCGAGGCATCGAACTCCCCAGTGAGCATGATAATGGTCTTGAAGAGAGCGTGCCCTGGATCCGAGAAATTGTCATCCCCGATGTCCTTGAAGAGAGTGACGAACGCCAGGGCAAAAGCTAGGATCAAGAACGCATAGAGAAAGAGAAACTTGACAAAGTTCCAGGTCACAGTCTTGAACATTTCGATGCCCGTCGACATTTTGGGGTGCTGTCCAATGAGGATGACGAGCTCCCAGGCAGACAGGAGAATAACAAGTGCCCCGACCTGTCGGCCCGCCCCAGCGAGAACCGCAGCTGCCAGAAATATCAGAATCACCTCGAGACAGTTCTCAAAGCTCACGATGTAGTGCTTGGGCGACGATAACAGCTGAAGGACTTCGCGGATCGTCAGACCCACCAGAAAAATGGCTGTGAGGCTCCAGAGGCCGTCCAGCTGTCCTTCGCTCCTCAGAAGAACAATTGTCGACGAGTTGACGCTCACGTCCTCCAGTAGGCTCGTTGGCTTGTAGTTGAGTACGAGAATGTAGCAATTGATGAAAATGTAGAAGAAGACGTAGAAAGCCAAGTTGGCGTAGAGGATGTGTCGTATACTGTGCCACTTGAGGTGGAGGAAGGAGGCGACAATGGGATGCTTGAGGAGATGCTTCAACGAAGAGCTCTTAGATATGTATGACAACGTCTCCATCTCGGCGATGTTGGATGAGTACATCCAACCGTCCGACCGACGCTTGGGGAGGAGAGTTTGGCTGGTCTCCTCGAAACTGCTGGCCACCGAGTGCGCATGCGGCATGAGGCACTTGTAATCGAACTCAATCTCGTAGTCGTCAGTTCTATCACTTTTGCTTCTCAAGCACGAGTCCAGGTGGTCCTCCAGAACTTTCGGGGAGATGTGGGCAATAGGGGGGACACCGAAGGCGTTAGCGTGACCTATAAAGCTGCCGGCCTTCAGGAGGAGCTCCACCGCCTCGGGATCCTCTGCTCTAGCTGCATAGTGCAGGGGACAGTTGCCCTTTTCGTCTTCTATTCGCACTTGCACGTCCGGCTGCTCCAGAAGAAGCCTCAGGCACTTTATCCTCGACTGTTGCTCGACGCCAAACCTGCAGGGCACTCCGAGCTGCTGGCAGGCTATCATCAACACCTCGTTGTCTATTTTAACTCCGCTCCTCAACAAGTCACCGAGAATGTCGTGGTGGCCCCTTCTCACAGCCGCTTCCAGAGCTGCTCGGGGAACGCTGCCTACCTCCCTTATTCGTCGTAGGAGCTCGGTTACAGCTGTCTTGAGGTTTCTCTCGGCTGCTATGACAATCAACTTGTCCTCGCCCTCCAGTCTCCCCGACTGGGTGCCCTCCTCTGCCACGGACTTTAGCTTCTCCAGGAAGTGATGCTCGTCGTTGGCGTCCAGATAGAATCTCAAGGTGTTGAAGTCCACGGGCTTCTCCCCGCCCGGAGGAGGGAGAGACAGATCCGGAAACTTGTCGTTGAGAATTTGCCGGGCCGATCGCTTTCGAAAGTCGCGGAAGGTATCAACGTCCGGGGAAAGTCTCGAGTGATTCAGGATTGTCTCCACCATCTCTCGGTTGGAGGCCGTTGCCGCCGAATGGAGGGCCGTTATCCCCCTGTTGTTCGGCACATTTGGACTGGAATTGTTCTCCAGGAGGACCTTGGCACACTTGAGATGCTTATTTTTCACGGCAAAGTGAAGGGCAGTTTCCCGGCCCACCTCCAAATTCGGGTTCGTCCTTGGATCGTCGAGGAGGGCGAGGATGACGTCATGGTGACCTGATTCCGCGGCGAAGTGGATTGGGGCGCGGTTGTGGGATTCGTTTATACGGTTTGGGGACGCGCCAAAGTCGAGGAGGAGTTTAACAAAGTCCGGGCGACCTTCGCTGCTGGCCACGTCCAGGAGGGTTTTATTGGTGGGGTAGGGGTAGCGGTGATCTATGCTGATGCTGGGAGGGTGCTTCTGCAGGCCCCTCTGCAGGAGACTCTTGAAGACCGCGTAGTGGTTCGCAAGGAGACTGTCTAGGAGGATCTTGTAGAGGCTCGGATTCTCCGTGCGAAGAATGCTCAGTTGGAGGAGTTCCTCATCTTCTGACTCCATTTTTCAACTGGAATTCAAGGTTCAGGGCTTATGGACCGCAAGTCATCAATTTTTATTAAAAACTTTTACTGACAATTCCGCGATTTTATTATTTTGAAAAAAATGAAAAAGAAAAACATTAGAAAATTAGGGCCGAGGAAATTCTATAGGATTTTTCCGCTATTGACCTTTTGTAGTTTTGTAGGAGACATTTTTCAGATGCTAAAAAACATCTGAATAAAATCAGACAAATTTTCATTTTATTATTCTGCCGTTTTCCGGCGAAATTCAGACATTGGTTTTTGCTGTATTGCAATTTTCTCTCACCAATTTGCTCCAAATTTGGATCTGAATAGAGGGAATGGCATTGAAGCGAGATAAAATGACGTGTACATATGGTTTATCTTTAATTGAATTCACGCGTGGGCTGCACACGGCCGTGACAATGATGTCATTCCTGGGGGGAGAGCAGACGTCACGGTTGTGTAGCCATCATCGCCGTCTCCCCATGAAGGTACACCATCAACCACAAAAGCAACAAAGACAGCAAGATGAGACAGTTGAAAACAGGTAAGCGTCATTCACGCCCAAATAAATCGAAATTCCTTATTTTCGTGGAGCGAGGTAATAAAGGGCTCTAGCACAATTAGTTAACTCCGGAAGCTCGGACTTCCTGCTTCGCACGGGTGAATTCTTCCCATTGGGTATATTCTGCCTTCATGAATCCCTCAGTGCGGATAAACCAATTGATTCAAAAATTCAACTTACAACTTGTTGACGCTGTGAGCAATGCAGTTTCGATAAAAATTCCGAGGATAATAACTTAAAACTACTTACGTTTGTCACCCGTTGACAGATGCGAATTACGAATTGATGGTAGAAAAAATTTCACGTTGTGTGAGGCCATTGGTGGTGACCACACACACCAGACTGAACCTGAAGCCACTACAGCGGTCATCATGCCTCCACTTTGTGTCTGTCTCTCTCTCTCTCTCTCTCTCTCTCTCTCTCCTTCTCTTTCGATGTTCCTCTTCTCCACTTGTATGAATGCAGGAGTGGGCGGGGGGGAGGGGGGCATTACGGTTGATCGCTGTGTTTATCTTTCTTTAGTTGTTAACATTATCAACATCTCAACAGAAGGCTTTTTTTTCTCAACCATTTTTTCTAAAATCTTGTCTGAGTCTCCGCGCAAAGCTAACGTAAAAATGTATATTTTTTACATAACGATAACTGGAAGCATTCAACAATTACGTCACGCTTTTTTGGACATTTGAACCCCGCCTGTAAATCCAAATTGAGCGCGAGCGGTCCGAAGGGCGGAAAAATGACGATGCGTGCGCCTATTGTTCGAGAGGGGGTGTGTGCGCATCCTATCAACCGCGGAGGAGACATGCCAGGAGAGTGGGGAGTACCACGCGCTACCAACTGGATCAGTGATTACTTACCGTTCCTGGTTAGACAACCGCCAATACTCACTACTCAACGGTTGCGCGAATCACATTACATATTGTTTTTCGACTATTCGAATTTCACAACTCGTTGAATAATATTGAGAAGGTGAGGTGTTTGATTGAGGACTGCGGGAAACGAACCAAGATATTTTATTGTTGGTTTTGAATTTCGAGGGATCATCTTTCGCTTCGGTAAGTCAAGATATTGTGGCTGCGGTGGCTGAAATTACAAATCGCTCGTGTGTCACTTCGGGGGAAAAATTCTGATTTCTAGCGTTTTTATCTTTTTAGAGGATTTTTTTTCTTTTCAATGAGCAGGATGCGACGGCCAAGTCGCGAATTTGTGCAAGAAAATTCTGGGTTGAGGTTTTTGTATCGTGAATTTTTCGCATTTTAAAAGTGAAATTGTCATTGGATTTTGAAAAAAAAAATATTGTTTGAGTTAATTAAAGTATTCTTTTTTATCACTACATTGAAAATCATTAACACCAAATTATATTATAATTTTATCAAGTTTTTTCAGATTTCTTTAAAAAATTCGACAAATTCCAAAAATTAATAATTTTTTAGTTGTCTAGATGATTTGTTAGGGTGATGTGCCTTTCCATTCAATTTGTTCATAAACCTAATCATAATCCATCGCTTCACTACTACAATAAATTCTGTAATTTTTCCAAGTGATGAGATGTAATTTTTAAAAATACAGCTTAGTCTCACTATTTACATTTTTCAAGTTGTCCAACAGATCTTACAACGAGTCCACGAGTATGTGTGACCTTAGATATTCCTTCGAATAACGATGTAAATACACGTGAAGGTAAAATGTCAAAGATGGAAATGGAGTTGAGTGTGTATTAGTAGCGTAAATGAATCACCGCATAGCCAAGTTTAATTACATTAAAATCCATAAATTCGTAATTATCCCGTTATCTTGATGAAATCATGAAAAATCGATCTGTTAATTCTCCATTGTTGAGGCCTGGTCAATAAACGAATTTTATTAGAGATAATATCTGGCGGAATATGCACTGCGCCCCAACAACTCTGCTTCACTCGAAAAATGAAAGCATTGCCTTTTTAGCTAAATTCTATTTATCCTCTAATTCTTCATTCCCTCGGTCACCCAGGCTTTCATTTCCATTTTGGGATAATGTTATTCCACGTGCAAACCCGTATTTATCGATACCAACATATCCCCGCAATTCATGCTACTTCGTCATTATAGTTAGTAGTTATACATTTATTCCATCTGGAATGATTTTTTTACGTTGAATGCTGGCTATGTGTGCGATGTTTGCCATTTTTGGAGACTCGCGCCAGTTTTCATTTCGACTACATCGTTTAAGCAATTATTTACGGGAGTCAATTTACGAGAAAATATTAGTCATCGGATGGAATAAAAATATGACAAATTTAATTTCTGCACAATTTTTAGCATTGTGGATTATTTGGATGCTTATTTTATTTTAATTCACCGGGGACTATAAATTGAAGATTCTAAAAAAAGTTTGAATTTTCAATAATTTGAATAATGTGAATATGTATTAGGAATTACAATTTTTTGTGAATTTTTCAATTGAATTTAAAAATTCTTGATTTGAAAAAATAATTATTCTAAGCACATACTAAGCACGTAGATTTAACAGAAAAAACCTATTTTACTTTCACTCGGAAATTTCATTGAAGCTCTATTTTTCCGCGGATTATATATTTCCAAGTTTTTCCTTCTCTTTTCATTGAAATCAAACAAAAAAAAAGCTTGAAAAATTTTAGGAGCTGCAGAACTTTCAAATAGAGTCGGCCAAAATCTTATATAAAATTCAACAGAAAACCAATAGAATTTTTTAGCGAATTCGCTAGTTTTTTCTGAGGTGTTTAATTCCTTGTCCCGGGGTGTCTAAGACCAGTTGGCTTTGAATGCCACCTACGACATGTCCTCAGACGTGTGTCAAGTCGCATATCAAGTTTTGATCGAGGTGCCGACGACATTGACACGCACCCAATGTCACCCGATTCTCAACAAAAAAAAACTCAAACAAAGATTAATGGATTTTTTTACAATCCTCCTCTTTCGATTCTGGGGGATTCGAAATACGTAAAGTGGTCTGCGGTCGGTGGGCGATGGCAGAAAAGCCACTCATGGGCATGCTCTTATATGGATGTCTATGACTCGATCTGCACCTCTGACCAGGGATACATTTTCGAGGCCGTCTGTATACGCGCAATTGCACAATTTCATGCCAATGCCCAACAAGATCGCGGTTGTTGTTGGGAACAATGAGGTTTTCTTCGTCAAGAGACGAGAGGATCAAGTTCAGAATAAAACAAGTCCTTGTTATTATATCAACTTCATATGTTGTTAAATATGCAATTAATTCTAGGAAAAAACACTTTAAGACCTAATGAAGACTTCTATGGTTAATAATATTTCTAATAAAATTGTCTTTCGATTTTTTTTTTTGTTCCAAAACGAATAGAATTGTCTAGCGACTTGGCAAGATTTTTCTATGAAATTTTTTCGAGCTATTTTATTTCCAATTTCCAAGAATATCCACTTAATGCAAAAACTTACTTATCACGTGTACCCTCTTTGTCATCGAATTAAATACCCGTGCGTGAGTTGATCCGATATATCCAACGTCCCTGCCAGGAGTCCAATTAATTTTCCCGAATTGGAAATCTCCCCGACCAGTGAATACTAAATATTTCCCCAGAACAAGGAAAAATCGTAAGAACTCATTGGAGACTATCGATCGATCGTTCGTGATCCACTTTCATGCTTTACATTCGACACACATATCGTTTGATGTATATACCTCATACCCGACCTTGTCCCAAGGTCCGCCCTTCTCGCCTCACTTCACTGACATGCAAATAATCTCTTCCAGGAATTTTCGATTGAATTCTGAAATAGGAGAGACATGGGTGGAATGACTCAGAGATCGTGGACCCCGACTAAGCGCAGGGGTCCGATCGCCGCTGAATTTGGAAGTCCTGGACCAGCTTGCGTCACCCTGCCACCACTTATAGGCAAGCACTTGAGATTGTCACTAATTACAGTTATTTAAATCCATTTTTTTACTTTTTTCAGGCAAAACTGTTCCAGATTCTAAAAGAGGAAGAGCCCCTGCATTTTCATTTGGCAGCAGGTGAATATACTAGCTTCTGAACAAAAATATAATGTAGATTTTCAGCATTAACAAAAAAAAAATGAGCTCAGCTGTCTCCAATACCTGTCCTATTAAACAGTCTTGATGAATTCGAAAATATTTGACAATAAAAATATGATATAAAAATAATTTCTCTTTTTATAGACATTCACAAAAAAATGAGAGCCCTGGTCCCGGACCCGGTCAATACAATGTATCCGGACTCAACGCGAAAGGTAAGAATATTTGTCAAATTGTTCACGACTTTTCCCCTAATCAAATTAGGAAGAAAAAAGTCGAAAGATCGTTGAATACCCGAACATTCCAGGGGACTTTCACATCGTCGTTGTATCGATCAAACACGTTTGAACCCTGCAACCATAGTCATACACATCCGTAGGAATGACAGGCACTCGTTAACTCCAGATGCCATCGATATACTTCCCCTTTAAGCTGATGCAAAAAATAACAATACGAGCCAATGTCGGGTTTAATCAGAGTGAAATCTAGAGCCCGAGTCGAATAATTGGACCTGACAAGTTCTACTTAGGTCTTTCCGTTCAGAACTGGATAGGTCTTGGGAAGCCTCTTCCCAAGTGCTTCCGAGACCTTTCTACGTCTGGTTATGTCCCATTTCAGCACTTGTTAGGTGTAAGCAGGACTTGTATTCAGACTTTCCAAATCCTTGCCGGTCCCCGTAATTCTATGGGCCTATATTAAATCTGCGTTCATATCCCTGTTTACTCATGCGTTATTGAAATAAAAAATGCAATTATTGTTTTTTTTTTAATCTCGAAAATCGACATTTCATGAGAGGGTAGAGGGGAGATGCATGTATGTGGAGGCTTGACATTTTTACCCAACAAGGGGAGAAGGTAGCAGAATCTATTCTAGCCACTCTTGTCCCTACGCTTGCATGCATTATCCAAATAAAAAATGAAAATGTTAACAAATCTGACCATTGTTCCAAGTAAAAGCCGAAAATCTGACCCTGTGGCTTTTGAGAGTTCTGAATAGCCCGTCGCTTAAATAGTTGGAATCAACGTTCACCCGGCTAAAAAATTCGATTTTGG
>NW_021680780.1:586306-621630 GCF_001412515.2 Diachasma alloeum | reverse complement strand
CCCAACGTTCACCCGGCTAAAAAATTCGATTTTGGCAAAAGTCGACTTTCCCTCTGGAAAAACAGAAAATCTGACTCTTTGGCTCGGGGTGAAAAAAAAAATTTTATTTCGACTTTTGTCGCGCCTTCGGGGGTTTCATTGGCATCAGAATTGTTAGAAAATACAGAATCAACTTTCACTTGGCGATAAAATTCAATTTTGGGGAAAGTCGACTTTCCCTCTGGAAAAACAGAAAATCTGACTCTTTGGCTCGGGGTGAAAAAAAAAATTTTATTTCGACTTTTGTCGCGCCTTCGGGGGTTTCATTGGCATCAGAATTGTTAGAAAATACAGAATCAACTTTCACTTGGCGAAAAAATTCAATTTTGGCGAAAATCGACTTTCACTTTTGACCCACGTGAAAATGAAAATTTTTTTTTCCCTTTTCTGTCACCTACGAGGGTTTCATTGGCATCAGGGGGTAAATAAATACAGAATCAGCCTTCACTATTTTTTATTTAAACACCGCCGGCAAACGGGGAGATGAGGGTGGCTAAAATATATTCTGCAACCCTGTCTCCTCGTTGGCTACAAATTTCAACCCTCCNCGTTCTCGGTAGCATCGAGGAGGACTTCTCAGGACCGAAAAGAACTGAGGATTCGAAAGGTCTCTGGAAAAGTACGTCACAGAACTGATTAGGACTTACCAGGTCCATCTAGGTCTGGAGAGATCTTGAAAGACCTGTGTACGTCTAATCAGAACCAAATCCTCGACTCGGGAGGCTCTAGGCGTGCGCACATTGATTGCCTCGGAATCAACGGAGACAATATTAGTGACATTTCCACATTTAAATGCACTTATCTTAGTTGATCAATTTTGTATTTTTTGTTCTCGGATTTTATTATGAGAAACAAAAAATAAAAATAAAGCGGAAAATTTACACACAAAGATTTCTATGGAAAAATAAAAATCTATAGACTTTTTTACTATAAAATATCCCTAATGATACGGCGGTAAAGTTGCATGATCTTCTGTACAAATGGCAGAAAAAATAAATAGAATTTTCCGGTCAAATTTCAATAGAACTTGAATAGAATTTTTTTCGCAAAAAACGCAACGTTTTTCTATCGAATTTTTTCATAAAATGTGCGTGAATGGATTACGAAATTCATTAGCCATTCGGGGGACAAATTAATTTTAGGTAAGGACAAAGCACCAGCATTGTCCCTTCATGGCCGTACTCATACCGACAAGATCGAAAGTACTCCGGCCCCTGGCGACTACGATCCACAAAAGGCAGAGAAAATTATTCAAGACAGCTCGCCGAAATACTCGTTTGGAATAAAAACACAGACTGAGAAAATTAATAGCACTCCAGGTAACGGAAATGAAGGGAAATCATTATCTTTAATTTTTTTATTGGGAAGAAGAATTATCGGAATTGAAGGAATATTTCGTTGATATAATTTTCATCAACGAAATATTTTTTTAATTTAATTTTCATTTCATTTTTGAATTAATTTAATACAGCTAGACAATTCTATTGGATTTTTTCACATTTTAAGAATAAATCGACAAATTTTTCCAAACTCTTGATATTTCTCCACTTGATGATAATATTTCTCCCCCAATTACAGTCTCATATTTTCCACAATCCCACAAAAATCATAATCAATTTTTTTTATTTTCAATTTTCAATAAAAACAACAATTAATTGCAAAATCAATGAACAATCAGCACCCGGTGATTACTGCGCTGAGAGCGCAATCCTCGACAAAGCACCGCAATACACATTTGGCATGAGACACACTGGGGAGAGGCGTAATGACACTCCGGGTAAATATTCAAAAAATTGACGAAAAAAAAAAATCGACAATTAATAACAGTTCATCACTCAATTCCCGATTAGTTCGAAGATTGATGGATAAGTCTATGTTAACTATGACGCGGAAAATTGATGGGTCATTTGTGATGGTATTCGATTTATATAATTCAGAGCGCAGTTTTACGGATGACCGGTGGTGGTGGTGGAAGACGTAACGAAATTGCCATCATCGCTATTCAGGGTTTGGTATTTCATCTCAATCATTAAACCTGCTTTCATACTTTTATTTTATGCACTTCTCTCACTCATTGTGCTTTTTTCATCATCGACTAATCAATTTTTCTGCTTCGAGTGAATATTTTATTTTCTTTCATGATTGAAAGAATTCAGGATAAAATTTATATTTTATTTATTTGGCAGAAAAAAAAACTTTAATAATGAGAATTAAAGAATTTATATTGTCCTTTAAAAATCATTTTGATCATTTTAAATATAAATAAATCCATATGTAAATTCTTTAATTTTATTTTCTTGTGTTGTTGCTGTCAATGAAATGCAGCAAAAAAATTATTTTATTGGAATTTCAATAGAACAAATATGATTTTCTCGTGAATTCTTTCATTCGTACCATAATTGAGTGAATGCTTGAAGTAGTTGATTTAATGTTTAGCGCCTGGGTCTTACTACCCAGAGAGATTTAAATTGGATAGAACTCCAGAGTTTACGTTTGGTCGTAGACTGTCTTTGGGTAAAATCAGTGATACTCCAGGTAAATTAAATTATTTACAAATTCCAGTTAGATCGATGTAGATCCCCTAGTTGCAGTAGAACAGGTTTCACATTTTACTTCTTATTTTCATTTTGTATCATTTTTGAAATGTGTGATAATTCATTCAGCCCCAGGATCATACTGCCCCGAAAAAGTTAATCTGGACCACCAGCCGCAATACTCTTTTGGCTTGAGAACCCCCGTTAGTAAGCCTAACGATACTCCAGCCCCTGGTGCCTACTGCCCAGAGAGAGTTAATTTGCATAAAGGTCCTGAATTTAGTTTGAGCGGAAAAGGACTGGCAGGCAAGCCCATTAATACTCCAGGTATTTTTCATTTTGACCTGATCATCTTTGTCTCGATTAACGTAGTTTATTTTACTTTTTCATTTATTTGGAATCATTTCTATTCAGCCCCGGGCGCGTACAGTCCTGAGAAAGTCAATCTCGATCATCACCCACAATACACTTTTGGTCTTAGAACACCTGTCGACAAGCCCAGTGACACTCCAGCCCCTGGAGCCTATTCTCCAGAACGAATTAATCTGCATAAAGGCCCTGAGTACAGTTTAAGTGGAAAAGGCCTCTCTGAAAAACTCAATGACACTCCAGCTCCAGGAACCTACTGTCCAGAAAAAGTCAATTTACACAAAGGTCCAGAGTATAGTTTAAGTGGTAAAGGTCATTTACCAAAATCAGACGATACTCCAGCCCCTGGAGCATATTTTCCCGAAAAAATCAACCTCCATAAAGGGCCTGAGTACAGTTTAAGTGGAAAAGGCCCTTCCGAAAAGATTAATGACACTCCAGCTCCAGGAGCTTACTGCCCGGAAAAAGTGAATTTACACAAAGGTCCAGAGTATAGTTTAAGTGGAAAAGGTTATTTACCTAAATCAGACGACACTCCAGCCCCTGGAGCATATTTTCCAGAGAAGATTAATCTGCATAAAGGGCCTGAATACAGTTTAAGCGGTAAAGGCCTCTCAGAAAAATTCAATGACACTCCAGCTCCTGGAGCTTACTGCCCAGAAAAAGTGAATTTACACAAAGGTCCAGAGTATAGTTTAAGTGGTAAAGGTCATTTACCAAAATCAGATGACACTCCAGCCCCTGGAGCCTATTTTCCAGAGAAGATTAATCTACATAAAGGCCCTGAATACAGTTTAAGTGGAAAAAGCCCTTCCGCAAAGCTTAATGACACTCCAGCTCCAGGAGCTTATTGTCCAGAGAAAATTAATTTGCACAAGGGTCCAGAGTACAGTTTAACAGGAAAAGGTCTCTCTCCAAAGTTAGATGACACTCCAGGTACGATATACTGGTCTTTTTTCCTATTTTCTCGTGAATAAATTTCTATTTATATTCTTCTATCCCGAAAAAGCTCCAGGCACGTATAGCCCTGAAAAAGTAGATTTGGATCACCATCCCCAGTACAGCTTTGGCTTGAGAATACCTCTAGAAAAGTCCAATGACACTCCAGCTCCCGGGGCGTACTGCCCAGAGAAAATTAATTTACATAAAGGTCCTGAGTATAGTTTGAGTGGAAAAGGGCTTCCAGAGAAGCTAAATAATACTCCAGGTAGATCGTTTAAATTCTCATCAATTCTGTATCTTTTTTACCAAAATCTATTGAAACGAAATGTCTAGCGAATTCGCAAAGTTTTTTTTCTATTAATTTTTTTCGTGCGTGTTGTTCTGTTGAAACGTTTTCTCTAAAAAATACAATATAAAAAGCTTCAAAAATTTATATCTGAAAATTTTTATCGAAAAAAATAAAGCCGTAAAGCAGTAAAAGGGTCTAAGTCAATTTAGCTCTCAGCTGAGTTTTTGCAGAAAATCTCCGAATTATTACCTTTTTTCGTAGCTCTCAATTCGCCCTACAAAAAGGATTATAAAAAAAAATTTGCTATCTTCCTTAGATTCCGAGATGTTCATTGAAAACTAACCGTTTTACCGCTTCGCCAGTGAAATTTCAAAAGAGTATTTCAATAAAAGTAGAAATAAAAATGTTAATATCATAAAACCTTTTTATCAATAGCCCCAGGGGCATACAGCCCGGAAAAAGTACATTTGGATCACACCCCCCAGTACAGTTTTGGCTTGAAAACACCTCTAGATAAGCCCAGTGACACTCCAGCCCCTGGAGCTTACTCACCAGAAAAATACAATTTGCACAGAGGCCCGGAGTATTCTCTGAGTGGAAAAGGTCCCTCCGAGAAGCCCAACAATACTCCAGGTTTGACAAGAGCGAGATAATGTAGTTTTTTTAGAGGAATGCAATAGTTAAATAGTAGACTCTAGAAATTAACTCAATGAGTGAAATCAATTTATTACTGACCATCAGGCCCAGGTCAATACTACCCCGAGAAAATAAAAAGTCTGGATCATATGCCTTATTACAGCTTTGGTAATAGAACTCGACTGAGTAAACCTAGAGACACTCCAGGTAATGGTGTTTACTAACCAGTGACTAACGTCCTCGGAAACAACATTTCACATCTAACTATACTTTTACGTAAATCTTCAGTTAGTTCATTTGATAATTTATGCCAATTGGGGTTTTCAATGGATTTTTTATTCATAAAAACCATGAAATGCAAATCTATAATTTTCTCCTTAATGTTTTTTAAAGTGAAAAAATTCCACAACTTTTAATAGAATTTGATATTTCTATAAAACTGTGCCATGCTATTGAGACATTCTTTGCTTAACGCACGAAAAAAAATTTAATAGAAAAACCTTGGCGCATTCATTAAAAAATTCTATTCAATTTCTATTGAAATCTCTATTATTTTTTGGCCAACTCTACTGACATGTTCAATAGAAATCCGATACAATTTTCTAACGAACTCTACTGATTTTTTCTATAAAGTAGTTTCTATTGGACATGTTCTAACCCAAGTTCAAAGAAAATTTCACAATATTTTCCATCAAATCCACGGTGTTTTTATGCATTTATTTATTTATTTATTTATTTATTTATTTCTTTACTTCCTCGTATTCTTCACTTTTCAAATGATAAAAAAAAAACATAGAAAACCCCAATGGTCCAGGTTTATCCCTCCAAAAACAGTAGCAATTAACCGTCTATTTTGGAATATATTTTAGCACCTGGTACTTACTCACCCGATAAATCCTACACACATCTTGATGGTTCACCCAAGTACAGCTTTGGTGTAAAACACTCTCTCTATCAGTCCAATCCCTTTCCAGGTGAGGGAATTTTCGATGAATGAGAACATGTAACGGTCTCAAGTTGTCTATTCTTGCCCGCAGAATTAAATATTATTATTTTAAATCTAGCCCCTGGTTCGTATTCTCCCGAAAAAGCCAAAATTGACGGTTCTCCCCAGTACAGTTTTGGGGTGAAAACTCAAGTGGAGAAGCCCAGCGATACGCCTGGTAATTATTGAGAAGACTAACAACTAAAGCTTTTGTGATTCTGTAAATTTCGCACTTTAGGTAGAGAATATTTAGAGGATTCATTATTTTAGCTCCTGGAGTTTATTCCCCTGAGAAGGTGAATTTTAATAGAGGACCTGAGTTCAGTCTCAGTGGCAAGCATATTGTGGAGAAGCCTGCAGATGTGCCAGGTAAAACTCATTCACTAGATTGTTTTCAAAAGCCCGATAGTTAAAGCCATTTTCATTGGTTTTATTTTTCATTTTAACAGTTGTTTTACGTAACAAAAGGCATTTTTTACTAATTTTTTCATCGCGATTATTTCTTCATTATTATTATTTGTTTTTTTGTAGTATTAAATTAATGAATTCTACTTATTAATATTTTTCATATTAATGACACCAAAGCTTCCATATTTTGAAAATATACTGAAGATTGCTGGGCTGAGCCATTATCTGTAGTTTAGATGATTCCAAACATTGTATCGTGTTTGTAATTTCACATTGAAGGACCAGGACACTATAGTCCAGAGAATGCAAAATTAATTTGGGAGAAAGCGATGCAATTCACGTTTGGATTGAAGCCACCCATGAGCAAAGACGAAAATACTCCAGGTATTGTTATCATCATTATCATCATTATTTACCCCTTTTTTCTGGGATTGTGGAAATCATTTTTTTCTACTAAAAAAAAAAATCCTCCCGTGTTTACATTTGAAATAGGGTTCATTGATTGAAGTGAATTTACGTTTTAAAGCTCCAAACGTCTACACAATTCCCTCAGCCCTGGGTGGCACTAAAGAAGGAAACAAGAAAACCGCACCAGCCTACTCAATATCAGGGAGGCAAAAAGTATTCACAGACGATCGAGTACTCGTTCCAGGACCAGGGGCTTACGAATCCATCAGAACAGATATTGTCAGAGCTAAAAGTGCTGCTTACAGCATAAGTGGACGCTATCAAATCCCCAGTGATCAGTCGAAGATTCCAGCGCCTGGAGCTTATTGTCCAGAAAAAGTAAAGGACAATTCCATTCGTCAACATGAATATTTACGTTTTTCATGGAAATATTGGTCTTGTGTTTAAAAAAAAACGCATTGAATTTTTAAATCGAATATTTTCAGACAAAACCTAAAAATCCAAAGATAAATTAAACTTAAATTTCAAGGATTTTCGAGTGAAGAAAAAAACAGAAACTCGCAATGCTCAACTATTTCAGGTGGTCCTGGATATACCCCCAGCTCACACATTCGGCATCAGGCACTCACAGTACATCTGCAATCTGAAGGACACTGTATCCTCATACTGAACGACCGTCGAAGGTTTCCAAACATCATGACTTCACTCAACGTCTCTTCTAATTTTTGACTGACACCACACATTCACATTTTATTTTTCTCCCCAAAATTAATGAACAGTACTTGAACAGCTTGAATAGCTCGGAAACACTAGAGAAATTGCTTTTGTTTTATTAAAAAAAAAAAAATCAGGTTTTGAAAATCTGAGAATCATGATGCGTTTTCTAGATAACATATTAACTGAAACATCTTCCTCTTCACTAAATAATGCTTTCAATATTTTAACAATTAATTACTGTGCCTATATCACAATTTTTTATTTCATCATATTCAGTAGAGAATAAAGATTGTTTTATCATTGTAAAAACCTCCGAAATTCGTCATCATTGGTTATAAAAATAGTCATGAATCTTCGAGTAGAAACTTTTCCTCAGAAATAAATGCATTAGGCTGTAGGATTTTTATAAGTGTTCGGGAGTCCCTTGTCGTGCGAGCTCGGCTCGATCAGAAGCTAGAGATTTCACGTTCACATAAACTCGCTCTCCAGCAATCCAAGTTGATAGTACGTCCAAGTGATCATTAAGCATTATGAAATCAGCATCAGCACCGAATTCAAGGACACCCTTACGTTTTTCGAGATCTAAAGCCCTGGCTGGGTGCAGAGTAGCTGCTTCCAGAGCATCCACTGTTGTGCAACCTGTGACGATGATTAATTCATTAAGGATATCCAAGTATCTGTTACAGTTTGGTACAGCCCAGACTATAGATTCAACCATTACTAATCATTAAATTTGTCAATTAAATTGCGTGAGAAAAATATTGTGAAAAATATTATCATCTTTTTACAATTGGACTTTTGCATGAGGATGTTCGTCATTGAAGATCAAACAGTGAAAAGAGATTATTAATTATTAATTGAGCTTTTTATAGTAAAAAAACAAAACACATTCAATTTAAAAATAAATTATTCCATTGAAAAATGGAAAGTAAAATCCTAATTCTTCATCACCTGTGGCTTGTTTGAAGAATCTAACACATTCAGACATCTCGGCAGTGCTTCCGCATAATGTATCCGTCCTGGCAATGTACGCAC
Source organism: Diachasma alloeum (assembly GCF_001412515.2). Taxonomy (NCBI): domain Eukaryota; kingdom Metazoa; phylum Arthropoda; class Insecta; order Hymenoptera; family Braconidae; genus Diachasma; species Diachasma alloeum. Next base: position 613,268 of record NW_021680780.1, on the reverse strand, counting down.
GTCCACCCCTGACCTCAATATCCTGTTGTCCAAGCCTGTGGAGACCCTCTCGGAGACCCAGAGCGGAAATAGCATCGGTCACCAGTACAAGCCCTGGAGAAAACAAAAATATAAGGTGTGGTAATTAATTTCAAAGAATGTTTCAAAGAATGTTTTAGTGAAAAGAGCTGTTGTTATTGATTAAAAAATGAATTTGTTTTTAATCAATCCAGAAGTTTTTATCATACTTCCTAGGAACAGATAGATTTTATGATGAGAAAATCGAATATCCATTGGAAAAATTAAATTTAAGAAGACTCAAAAATTAATTACCACACCTAATAAATTACGAATTTATGATAATTTTATTTATAATAATATACGAATTAATTTTCGAAATTGGAGACTAATTAATAAAATACCTTCTGGATCAGTTCTGTGGGCTATTCGTAAGGCAGCAGGATGAGTGTGAATACCATCGGCAATTATTCCGAAATGAACTTTTTTAGATGGAGGAATTTGATCGGATGTCAAGAGACCCACTAGTCCTGGATCTCTGTGATGAAACTAAATTACGAAAAAAAAAGGCTTAGTAGTATTATCAGTTGAGAAAAGGCTTTCCCAATTTAAAGATTTGAAGAATGTAAAGAAGAAATCTTTATGAATGTTAAACGAAATAAAATAAAATTTTTAGTTGACAAAATTGAAGAAAATTATTAATTACATAAAAGTAGAATCAAAGTGCTTTTTTTTAAATCAGTTATAAAAGTGGAAAATATCGAGGGAACAAACCCTTGAGGAAATAAAAAAAAAGGTCAATAAAGGATTTACATACTGGCAGCATTGCATTGAATAAATGAGTGATGAAGGATGCACCAACTCTCACTGCCTCTTCACCTTCTTTCAGATTGGCTGTCGAGTGGCCTGAAAATTAATCAATGCCCTCCATCAAAACAAAAATCTAATTTTAAAGGTATAAAAATATAGGGAATTATTTTATTTGCCTCACCTACAGAAACTTTGATGTTTCTACTGCACAATTCCTCGATAACATCACAGGCATTGAGCAGTTCTGGAGCCAGAGTAAGGTAACATATGTTCTCGAGGCTTCCATAAACATCCATGAGAGTGTTGAATCCCTAAAACAGTCATTAATATTAATTAGATTAAAATTATTTTTCAACTGATTCATCAGTACAATTAATTCCATTGAGGTATTTTTTGTAGAAATTCCTCGGCATTAATTTTCGAAATATATATCTTTCACTGCATTTTTTTTTCTCTCTTAAACAATTCAAGCAAAAAAATGTAAAAAAAGTCTAACAGAGGATTTTTTATAGTAAATTGCATAGAAACATTTCCTTGATAAAATATTTTTCATTGAACATTTCTACTCGCAATGCACGTAGGAAAGCTACTCCATTTTTCAATAATATCGACAAAGAAAAAATAGCAACTATCAATACAATTTCAATTTCATGAAGTCTTTTCGTGCTCTTTATTTTTTTAATCTTTACTTCATCGAATCGTTTGATATAGAATTCCTCGTGTGCTCCCTTTTTATTCGGGCTAATAAAAGGCCCCTCCACGTGGACTCCAAGAATCCCAGCGCCCTGAGGGCCTCCATCAGTCTTCTTGATCTTCGGGAGGACCTTGCGATAAGTTTCCGCAGAAGATGTCACTAGAGTTGGACAGAATGAGGTCACCCCATGTGCCAAGAGCTCCTTAGCTACTTTGCTGACGCCCTCCTCCACGTGATCGACGTTGTGGGAGAAGTCAATGCCATATCCCCCTGAAGACAATTCAAAATATCAATGTCATATTCCCTTTGAATGCAACTCAAAACATCAATTCACCGAGGAGAAAAAAAAAATAGGGGAGGATAGGGTAAAACAAACACTTGTGATTTTTTTTTAAATTTTATCATGATGTGTTGAATTGTTCATGCAATTAATGCTTTTTGTGATGAGCTTAGACTAATCTCAATTGATAAATCCATTTCTGAGTTATGAATATTTTTTAAAAAAGTCAAAATTGTCCATTTTACCCCGCCTTCCCTAATTAAGAATGAGAATTCATTTCTTTTACCATTGATCTGCATTTCTATGAACCCTGGTGATATGAGAGCTCCCCTGCAGTCAATGATCTCATCAGGTTTAATTTTCTCATCATAAAAAATCTTCTCTGGATCCACAATCCTCCCATCACGCACCCACAAATGCTCTTTAATAATTTCTCCACTTCTCAATATTCTACAATTGTAAAATTTGGTGAGATGTTTCTCTGCTCTGGACATTCTATCGCAGTTATTGACCACTGAGTGCCCTGAGATGATTGATAAGCACGACTAACAATAGGAATGCATCAATTTTTTAGCGTTACAGCAATAATAAAAGAAAATACGAAGTGGTTTCCCCACCCGATTGATCAGACAACGCACTCCGAACGAGAAAAACCATTAATTATGGAAATACTGAATGAAAAAAGCTCAAATATAAAATATTCACTCCAACTCTCCCTATCTTCAAATATGGACTCAAGGCCCAATAAATCCGAGATGATTACTTCATTATCACCTCCGCAAACGAAAACAGATAAATAAGAACAAACGTCAAATTCAAAGAAAAAAAAAATTTGATATATTTTGTTGCTTAGTTCCTGGAAATCCCAGAAGATGTCCACGAAGCTTCTCTGACGTCACAGTTTCCGCGTTCCCGGGCCATGCTCCACGCATGTACCCCCCAAACATTTCGTAACCGATTCGTAAACAACGGAGAAAAATAAATCCTCCTCTGGGGCGTAAAAAATCACTTGTCAGTGATTCCAAGCTCTCAAAAAATGGGTGACGACGAGAGTTCGGACAGCAGTGACGATTACCTCCTCTCCCCGGACAAAATCGACCTGGACAGTGAGTTTTTCTCGCAGGCAACCTCAAAAATTGCATCAAACAAAGCCCCCGCAGGCTACATATCCTCCAATGACTCGTCAGACGATGACTTCATTGAGGAAGAGAGGAAGGACTCCTCGGTTCTGCTGGCGGAGGTCCTGAGGCACCTAGAGGAAACCAAGAGCAGTCCTGGGGTGTCTGCCCTGCCCCCAAAGGCGGCCCCATCCCCAGAGAAGAAAACGAAGCTGGAGCTGGCAGACGAGATAAACCACTTGCTGGCAGGAGAGAGTGGCCTGGGGAGTTTCGACACTCAAACCGACGAGGATGATGACGATAAGCCCCCAGAGGGAGTCTCCAAGTACACGATCCCCAAAGAGGGGATTGCCATCACCCTCCCAGGGACTGAACTGCTCTTTAACAGGAGGAAGAAACGAGGGGTCGATTTGGAGGCCCAACTCATCAAGAAGATGAACCAGAGACTGAGGTCTAGTCAGCTGTACATTCACAAGGTTGGATTGCTCTGCTGGCTGGCTCACGGATTCCACCTCAATGTCCAGGTCAACGACTCGGAAATCCTGTCGACGGCGATGAGTCTCGTGCCCCAGACGTACTGCCCAGATGGCAGAGTCGACCTGAAGTACCTGGAGGGCTTCACCAAGTGGTTCAAGAAGATCATCAGGGTGGAGCTCACCAAGGGGGATGTGGGGGTCACCAGGGAGACGCTTCTCGAGAGAATCAGGAAAAGGACGGCTCACAATCACAGGGAGCTGGTGCTGATTTATTTGGCGACACTCAGGGCTATTGGGCTTAACTGCCGATTGGTTGTGGCTCTGTGCCCTCCAGCCATGAAACCACGCAGGGATCAGCTCTTCCAGGTGCCTAATCGAGTTAATGACCTAATCGAGGAGAAGGAGGAGGCGAAGACTAAAGTCAACAAGGAGAGCAGGAAGAAGGCTGTGCAGGTGTTGAAGAAAGGCCAGTGGAACTCGAGGAAGAAGAGGAGTGGCTCGCCCTCCAAGATCGTCCCTGAGAACAGCAGCGCGGGGCAGGCTGCTGCCAAGGATGTCGTCAAGAAGAAGGCGGTTCAAGTGTTCTTGTCCAAGTTTTCGAGAAGTCCTGTTAGAAAGTCTATTGGGGGCACTGATCAGAAGTCGACCGAGACTGAAGAGGAGATATTGGAACCATCTCCTATTGTTAGCCGACTGAGATCCAAGACTGGCGGGACAGCAAAAACTAGGGCAGCTTCAGCCGAAGAATCGACAAAATCATCTTCTTCCAAGGACTCTGTGAAATTGTCTTCATCAAAAGAGTCAACGACATCACCTGGATCGAAGGAGTCAAAATCTTCATCGACAACATCTAAAGTTAAGTTGGATCTCAGAAAAGTTCCTGAGAGAAGCAGTAAAAAGAAAGCTGAGGCTGTGGCGTCGACGAGTGATTCTGACTCTGACTTCAGTCCCCCCAAGAAGCAAAAAGTCACTGCTAAGAGTTCGAAGACTTCGAGATCTAGGGACAATGTTGAAAGGAAACCCAGGTCAGAGAGTAAGGCAAATTCTAAAGCTTCTACCTCCAGGAAATCGAGTATTGATCGTCGAGTTTTGTCTTCCGACGAGGAGGATCAAGTCGAGAAGATTGATGCGAGGGATTCTAGGTAGGATTGTACGTCATTTAATCCTAGAAAATTAATACTCGCGGAAATTCTCCTGAAGATTAAACCCATGGACTAATACAAACGAATGACATTCACAGAGTTTTTATTCGCTCTAATTTCAGTAGAATCATTTTGCATAATTATTCTGTCTGTGACAATTTTTTATTGTTAAAAATGAAATATTTGGAACAGAACATTCTGAAAATTGGGGTTCAAGTTCCTATAACACATCCATTTTTTTGTTAAACATGTTAAACGTGTATAAGTATAATTAAATTTTAAATGATTCAATTTATGAATGAATCGGCCAAAAATTAATAGAAGAGTCAATAGAAATCCAATAGAATTGTGTTGCGAATTCGCTAGGTTTTTCTATTAATTTTTTTTGTGCGTGATTCATTGATACCTACGAGCTCTCGAATTTCATAACGACACAGAGCAAACTAAAATAACGCATAGAATAATGGGGATTGCGTGACACCCCTCCAGATACTTATGGGTCGAGGTCTACGTGGAATCCGAGGAGAGTTGGATAAGCGTTTCTGTTCCTGACGAGAAGATCCACTGTGTCTCCGAGATCTTCAAGAAGATTCCTCGTCCAGTTCTCTACATCATTGGGTGGAACTCGTCAGGGACCTTGAAGGACATCACGAGGAGGTACTGCCCCCACTGGTTGACGGACACGAGGAAGCACAGGGTGGATGAGAAGTGGTGGAAGGAAAGCCTGGCTCCCTGGGCTGAGAAGGACACTGCCATGTCCAGGGCTGAAGACGAGATGCTCCTGCAGAAAGAGCTCGAACAGCCACTGCCCAAAACTCTTGCTGAGTGCAAGGGACATCCCCTCTACGTGGTTCAAAGGCACTTGCTGAAATTTGAGGCACTTTATCCTCCGGATTGCGTTCCTCTGGGGCATCTGAAGACTGGGGATGCCATATACTCTCGCCATTGTGTGCACACCCTTCGGTCGAGGGAAACTTGGCACAAGGAGGCGAGAGTTGTTAAACCTGCGTCTGAGGCTTACAAAGTTGTTAAATCCATGCCTAAGTGGGATAAGGTATTATTTATTCATTTATTTATTTATTTATTGTCCAGCGAATTAGCAAGGTTTTTTTATCAAGTTTTTAAAGTGTTTCAATTCTTATGCCCCGGAGAAGAGGCCAGCAAACAATTAAACAAGTTTAGGGAACATATTCTAGTATTTTAATTTTTTGTTCCTCTGACAGTACTGAGCAACTTGGCAGAAACCCTAGATAAACATCAATTCAGTTGCTAAAATCTGCTAGAAATTTTATAAACTTGTCATTCAATCATATTTTTTGAATTATAATTTTGACTGTTGAAAAGTCCAAACATGTCAATTTCTTCAAAAATAAACTAATATATCTCCGAAGAATCCCTCGCTATTCTATCCTGAAATTGTGAATCGTCGATAATTAAAATGATTTAACAAAATATAATAAATTGACTTGTCAATCCAGTTCACAGGACAAAAGCTGCCCCCCGAACCTCTCGAGCTATTTGGACAATGGCAAACGACACCTTATATACCTCCTGAAGTCAAAGATGGAATTATACCACGCAATGAATACGGGAATGTTGATCTGTTCAAACAGTGTATGCTGCCTAAGGGTGCTGTTCATATCGATCGTGAGTTACCGTCTATTTCAAATTGATTTTCTCGTAAATAGACACAGCAGTGGAAAGCATTCCACTTATAACATTGAGTATGAATTTTTAATGCATGTCATTTTAGCATGGCAGATTTCAGTTATCAACCAGACTTGATGAGTCAATATTTTCTATTTTAAACCAGGGATAGCCATATTCGTAAATCATAATTACCGTTAAATTTTAAAGCCGTCAACACCGTTTACACTTGAATTGAAAATGCCATCAATTCTTTGGAAATGGGGTTGATTTGTCAGCAGACAATTTTGAATAGCCTATTTTGCCCCACCCCTCCCATAACAATTATTAATTATTCTCATTTCGTTTATTTTAGTGCCAGGATTAAACAGAATAGCAAGAAAGCTGAAGATTGATTGTGCACCAGCTTGTGTGGGCTTCAACTTTGGTTGCAGAGGAGCCCTCCCAGCATTCGAGGGTTTTATCGTGCCAGAGGAGCACGAAGATATACTCCGAGAAGCCTGGGAGGAAGAGCAAGTTGCAGCAGCCAAAAGGGCAAGGGAGAAGCGAGACAAACGAATCTGGGGAAATTGGAGGAAGTTAATTCGAGGACTGATGATCAGGGAGCGATTAGCGGCCAAGTACGAGTTTAAAGCTGATGATGATGATGATGGGGATGATGAAGAAGGGGGTGAACCTTCAGAGCCGTCTGCCAAGCGCAAGCAGAGAGGCGAGAAGAAATCACTGAAAAAAGTTAAGAAAACGTAAGATTATTACTGAGCAATTGCGTAATAATTTCTACCAGTATTGTTACTATTGAGGAAAATTGAGCTAGCGAAGAGAAAGATTGCTTTCAACACTTGTTATGAATCGAAACACCGTTGATTGTTTGTAGTCTCTGTCTATATATTTATTTAAACTTCAACATTCAATGTTACCGGTCCCTCTAGGTCTACATAACGACAAAATATTTCTCTATTTTTCTTCCTGCTACGTGCACACTTTTTGTCTATTGAAGAATTTAAAATTGAGCTTTATAATTGGATAGTTTTTCAGTCAACAGAGAATGATAATATATTTTTCCTCATTTACTCAATGAGTTGTCATTATTCATCGAGAACTAGAAATAACGTACAGTTGAATAAATTTATACTTTTCTCTACGATTTGAACATTTAATTCAACATTATGCCACTTTCAGAATCAGAAAGTATTATATTAAAAATAATCTATTTACATTCTCTGCATCTTATTGAAGTTATTACTCTCCAGTGTATCCATCAGTCTATTGCAAAAAATTATTATTCACTCGTATCTCCACTCGACTCGCATCGCCTCGACTCGCCTCGCCTCGCCTCCTAATCTCCATAAAAAAAGAAATGAATCAAACCTCTTGGATAAATCACAGACCCTAAAATTGCACCTAATAACTTCCTTCCTGAATTTCATGGAAATTAAGAGTGAAGTCCTTAAATAATAGACCAAAAAGTCCTGCGTAAAATAACACTCAAACCGACTCTACATCGTTCACTGCGTCACGCCATCCCTCCGTCTCTCATTACTAATAATAGATTCTCATCTGGATTTAAAGGTACCGAAGGTTGCATGTTTGCAGAACATTTTTTCTCTAACCATACGATAAATTCTTAATTTACATTACATGAGATTAAACATCACAAACGTGGAATTAACATAATCAGTGTCGAGAGAGATTCAATGTCTAATTTTCATGGAGACTGGTTTTACAGAAAGTAAAAAAGATATCTGAATAAAAAATCGGAAAAATACTGAATTATTACGTAAACATAGTCTCGGGTTCATTTTGCACTGGTTTTCCATTTGCATTCGTGTTTCATCTCGTGATCCACTCGTAATAGTCTAGATAATTCTTTCATTTCTTCAACTACCCAGTTATTCAATCAATCACTGTGTCATTACCGTGTCCGATCTAGACGATAAGCAGATGTGACATTCGTCCTCTGAACCTAATGTTTCTATGATGAGTTAGAAACTGTTAGAAAATCACTTCTGGAATTTTAAGTGAAACATTTTCAACAACTCAATATTATCGACTTTCACAAACGATTTTATCTCAAACTGCATGAAAATTCACAAAACTCAGAGTTCAAATGCAGCTATGATTTAAATTAAAAAAAAAAAAAAATCCCAACAGTGCATGATGAAAGAGGAAAGAATGGAAAAAACCCTTGTACTATTTAAAACCAAATTAGAACATTACCCAATACAATAGTTTTTTACGTCAACAACAATGAAAAGGCCTTCCAACGTCAGAGATCATTGCCAGTTTGATTGCCCCCTAATTCGATCCTAATTATACCCTCCAGTGCAGTCTCTGCCTAGAGATAGTGGCAGTGTCAACAAATAATGTTTTTTTCCTCAGGAATTTTCTAATACAGAAGAGAAAAAGACAAGAGATGTCTCTCTTAACGTTCAGGTAATTAGAATTAAATAATTATCGCTGTTTAACAGTGGGTTTGGCATTTTCCCTCGAGTCGACAGCACTGAGGGCTATTCCAAGCTGCGCCGCGTAGTAAGTCAGCATTATTGACACCTTTACAAATGATGATAACGCATGAAACAAGGGATTGAATTAATTTCAGTATGAGTAATGCGGCTGTAGTCTTACCGTTGCGTACGGCATTGGGTGGTACCAGTGGTGAAGACCTAGGAGTGTGTCCGATATTACGAAGAATATACCGCCGATGCAACTGCAGAGCTTCGTCCATGTCCATGGTTCCTTGAACAGAGGGTGACATGACTTGCACATTCGAATCAAATAATTTCTTTTTTGATTAAACCTTAGAGTAAAAATGTTTCCATACTTTGAAGAACAGCACTCTGGACACAGCTCGCCATGACATAGTTACGAGTAGAAACGTGTATATCGGTACCCCTATTGTCAGAACACCACTCAACCCAGGCATCAGCGTATAGAGAACTGAAATGTCAAACAAGAAGCATTGTTCCCCCTGCAATAACGATCCCCAAATTGATAGGCCCATTCAATTACCAAGTAATGACAGGGAGAAAATGAAAACCCCCAGCGATGGATTCAGCGGTTTAAAACCGAACGCCGTGATGTACATGATCTGTGCAATAGCGAACATTCCCATTCCCAGTAAAAAGAAATGCGGCCAGACTATAAAGGCATCACCCAAGCAACTGAACACCAGACCAGTTAATATCCTTCTCGAGTATGTGTACCTGTAAAAAAAATTAATCGAGTACAAAACGGGTGGGAAAAGGGGTGAGGTAAAATGGACACTTTTCACTTTTTCTGCAATGTTTATTGCTCCAAAACAAAATTCATCAATTGAGGCAAATTCGTTGAAATACTCGATGTTTCCCATTGAGCATGTCTACATAAATTCTAATCTCCACATTCTCATTACACAATATACATATTCAATTCTACTAAATTGTGGGTAGGAGGTACCATTCGAATTACACATTGTGAAATCTGAAAAACACAAAATCCCTGAATTGAATTCAGATTCATGGATTTTGGTTTTCGGAATTTCACATTCTCAAATAATATGAATTGGACATAGGCAAATGTAAACAATTTAGTAGAATTTAATTTTCATATCGTATAATTAGAATGCTAGGATTACGATATCTGTAGAAGAGATCTTCTTAATTCAAAAAATCGAAAAATTTCTCATTTCATCGGAAATGCAATGAATCATCAACTTAAGAAAAGAAAGTCAAAAGTGTAATTCAATATGTTTGATGGGTCCTATTATTCAACTCACTCTTCGGATAAATTCATCCCGTGTAGGAGTACAAATATGATAAGACTGATTATTGGCAAACATTTGAAACACGCCGTGAGTAACGACGGTTGTTCTGCCAAAAGCACGAAATACACGCAGACACTTTTGAAGAATGGCACGAGCTTCGGACCAATGCTTTTCAGCTGAAAAAATACATTCATTCATTTATTAGACTGTTGAAAAAAAAAATATATATATATATATTATTAATCCAATAAAAAACATTTATTTAAAATAAAATTGCCTGGATACTAGTAGCAGAAATCATGAAATGTCAAATTGCGCTGAAAATTCAATGAAATTCCGAATTATTTGAATGATAAAAATGAGAATTTCTCAACTGAATAGAAATGGCATAAAAACAATCAAATTCTCAAATAAATTCAGCTGAATTTTCCTCATTTCTATCAATTGTCATGCACCCATCAAATAGTAATTTCCAGATCCCATACATTTTTTAAAACAAAAACAAGTTCCCTAAAGTTCCAGTAAATATACCGATGCCTTGACAGTATCACCTAAACAATTTACTTGTAAACAAAAGACTGAGTGATTCAATCTAATCGCAGTTTAGTATAAGTAAACATGGCAAAAAAATTCTACCAGCCAAGTGGAGCTCTTTATCATTCCTCCCTTTATCACTTTAATTTATGTTTCACGTGTGGAAGTAGACAACAAAAACTCAACAAGAATGAACAGCAGAACATTAAAAAGACTCATCTATCGATTGAACGGAGGACTTACCACTTGGGTTGGAGACGACATTTTAAATATTTTATTGGCGCCCGGAAATCCTCGAGGGCAATTGGTTGGATGGATAAAAATTTGTGGATTAGTATTATGGGGATTAGTCGTTCCGACGCACTCCGACGTCAATAACACGAGTGCAACTGCACTTAAGACCGTAATACGTCTGCTATCGCAGTCATGTCTCTACTGCTGTTTCTATCGTTCCCGCAAGTGCATATAAAACACATTGTGGTGAGTCAAGTGGCGGTGCGGGGAGGAGGGGGAATTGCTCGATGTAGTGGACAGTCACGAAAAAAAGAGTTGTCCGCGGGAGGGGGATGCAAGTGTCAAGTAGATTTGTGAGCTGGCCTGTTCTCCCGGTTCAACGCTAAAAATTCAGTTGAGAGTAATTCAATAACGAGATTGTGGGGGTTTAAAGTGCTGAGAGGTGCTATTTAAATGGTCAATAATATTTGTATAGGTTTTTTTGCGTGTGGTGTCGGTTGGAGATCCACCTTTACGTGGGGATAACCTTCAAAAAGAGGGTTTCCGGGGCATAGGAAAAACGCGAAAGTTGGATGAAAATTTGATGGATGTAAATGTTTCAGTGAGAAATTGGAGTAAGTGAACGTTGGGATAATGGTGATACAATCGTTACCTGCTTGTGTGGGGCCTTATCTGGAGGCATACAAGACTTGGGTGACGAGCAAACCCCAGGTTATTTCGGACATCGAGAGCACTGTGAGATGTTTATCGTATTTTACTGCAGGTTCGTGAGGGATTTTGGCTTTTGTTTGCATTGGGGGATTATTGGGGATTTCTTGAGGAAATTGTCGACGAGAGCATGCTGGAGAAGGTGGGGCAATATGGACACTGTACTTTTTTTCTAGTGTCAATTTTCCAAGTTTTTATGTTTGATTTTCTAGAATGTTTTCATTTCAGATTTGGAAATTCTATAGGAAATATTTGAAGAGAACAAATTATTATATATAAAAATCGAAATCTATTGACTTTTTTTTCAATAGAATTTCCTAACGATTAATTCGCTAGGTTTTTCTCTTAAATTTTTGTTGGTGTGTACTTTAACCACTCGTGATGGAATATATTGTCCAGGGCGCTTCGGCAGCTCCTCATTAACCTCCGAACTCATCTACTCCATGCCAAATCTCTTGATCCTCCTCAACGATCACTTGTTGTACACCGCCAAGTACGCACACCTCAATTTACCGCAGTTCCAGTCACAAATCAAAATATGGCTGACAATAATTGAATATACAGAGGCACTAATCGAAGTTGGAGCTACAAAGTTGTGGGATAAGAGAGGAAAATGGCTTGTGATATTTTTAGTACAGCTGTTCAAGTGAGTGCTTCAGAAATTTCTGAGAAATCCATTTTTAATTTTACAGAAGAGTCACTCTTAATTGACTATTGCAGGTCTGTAATGCGACTGATTCTAGTCCATCATGACAAAGAGCGCATCACTCAAACTCCCCCCATTCCCCCACTGAATCGCGAAAAATTGGCTCGGCCAGGGATTGCAAATTTGGGATCTGGCTTCCAGAATTCCGCAGGATTTCGTTTAGGACGATCGGGAACTATTGTGAGGAGTGTTAATGCATCTGGACCCATTCAGTCCAGAATATGGTCACCCCTCAAGCCAGAAAATGAAGACATCATCACGATTGAGTCTCCATTCACTAAACGAAATCTGTTGATTGCTGAGGTAAATTATTTTTGGGTTTTTATTGCAATCGTTATTTCATTCTTTGTTGAATATTCTATAATATAAACGAGATAGTGTTGAAAAAAATTGTAAATTCATGAACAATTGACTAGTAATTTTTAGGAGAGTGTCGTTTAACTCGATTTACGAGGAAAAAAATGATGACATTTCAGATTTCACTGAACATTCAATGATACGAATTCAATTACGAAATTATCAACTACAGAAAGATGAGAATTGCGAAAAAAATTTAAAATAATTGAAAATTCAAGAAGATATTTCTCTCTCAAATTCGAAAATATTTCTTCAAAATTACTCTTCAGCTCAAGTTGACTCACATTGAATCACATTTCACAAATTTAAAACATTCAAAATTCTGATATCTGAAATTCGAAAGTACAAATTATGTAGTGTAATGTAATGTGACATGATATCATCCAGACTCTGTACATCATGAAACCAATGATCCACCTGATAGCCTTCATAATGAAAGGAAACAAGAATTGGATTCCCTGGATGACAGCTCTCGTTCTCGACCTACTCAGTCTCCACATAATAAGCAAGGAAACAAAACACACAGTCTACACGAAAGAGGAGAAGGAAGAGATTACGAGACGCAGGATAAATCTGTTCCTGTACATTTTGCGCTCACCTTTCTACGATAGTTGCAGCAAAGCCAGGATTCTCTCCCTCCTCGATGGACTATCGAATAACGTCCCCTTGGCGCGATTTGTAGCTGAGCCCATCGTCAAGTACCTGCCACACTGGCAGAAAACTTATTTCTACATGTGGTCTCGTTGATTTTTGAGGAACGTACTAATTTTTTGACCTCGTGGGAGCACAATGGGTCCATTTGACTCGTTATTTTTGTCATTTTTATGACAGCTGAGAGTTCTCGTGAAATTTTGTTGTTGGGAGAGTGGTTTTTCTACTGATTTTTCTAGATAATTGAAAACTTTGGTCTCTCACCTAGAAAACCTTGGTGCATTCACTAGAAAATTCTTTTTTTTTTTTGCAGAAATTGAAATATTGAAATTGATGAGAATTATTTTCTCATATAAACGATTCATCTTCAAAAAAAAAATTCAAATTGTGTGTCAACATACTCCAATGTGCCCAATAGAGGCTTGATCAGTCAAGAAAATGAATAATTAAGAGTTGAATGAAACATTTTTATAGGATTAGATTACATTCCAGGTGAAATGGTATATTTCTTTCGTTCAGAATAGGAAAAATTGTAAATGTACATGCACTTTGTAAATTTGTTTGTTCAAATTGTTTTTGTAATAAAAGATTTATAATGATAGTCACGTGCATTATGGGTTATTAATGTGTAAAATTATCAACGAGTCTTTTGCTGTTTACGTTTAAATCCATTAAAAATCAATTCTATGCGTACTTGTGCAACTTTGAAATGCTAAAAAAACCCATTTTCTCGCTTCACAGTTATCCACAAAACGTCAACAAACGGCATCTTAATAATTTACAAATATATTACATTAATATAGGATACATATTTGCTCTGTTTTTTTTGCAGAAAATACAAATAGTTCTGGAGATTAGAATTATTTCGTTTTATGCTGTATAGGAATGATAATTATTCGCACATTTGGAGTAGAGAGTTTATGGTGGTGTCTTTCTTACCGTTGTTGGCGTCGTAGACGGATTTTATTACCTCTTTGTCGACATTTGGGAACATTTCAGCGATCTGTGAATGCATATTTCTGCCATTTTATATCTATTATTTATTTCCCTAATTTGCATGAAATTTTTTGACAAGTATTTTTTTTATTTATTTCGTTTTATTATTCACGAAATGCATTTATGCACTGAGAAAGATGTAATATAATAATTTTGTTGATAGAAAAATTTCATGCAACATCATAACTAATGTTACACACTGTAAAAAAAAATCTATTTTATTTTTACATGTAGGACAGTGAAAATTTCAATTTACCTGCTGCAATTCAGTTTCTGCTTCTGGTCTGGCACTTGCAATAACGGTGGGCTGTTGCACTGCAGCCACTGGTGGTGCAGTGTAAACATTGACAGGAGAATATCCTGGCATTCCAAACATCAAGTTCGATGTGGCATTTGGTACCATCACCATTGGAGGTCCAGTCATGTAGGGCTGGCATTTAGTCTGCAGGAATTATTTTCATAGTTCAGCGACAAAGTGATAAAATTACTCTCAAAGAAAACAGATGATTTCACGTCAAATGAAAAATATTTAAAAAACGACTTGTTGCGCTCTAAATTTGTGATGTGAGCTTTACCGTGTAGCTGAAGACCAAATCAATCATCCCCTCCTGATTATCTCCCTGTTTCCCACTGAGCATGTACCAATCTTCATGGGTCTCGCCCCTCTGGATGACATGAGGTGGAATTTCTACGTGTCCCCAGGCAATAAGCTCATCCATTGTGAAAGAACACTCGTCATAAATTTCCACGTATATTCTGTCCACACCAGCTGGTAGCCAACTAGTAACAAGAAAACGCTATTGCTACTGCTGCAAAACAAACTACAAAATTTTGATCTCATTGCGAGCATTACCATTGAATGACTTTATTCCAGTGTGGGTTTTTTCCTCCATTGGTTGCAGTCTGAGTCTCGTAAATCGCGTGACCAACTCGCAACCTCACGTATGGATCCATCCTCGTCATACCGTAATTTTTAACTAATTTCGCCTGCAACGAGAATGTCAACATTTCAACAGCAATTATTGAGGTACTGAAAGCAAATTTGTTATCATTTCCCATATGTATACATTTTTCCGAGGATAATGTGACGAAAAGAAACCTGGAGATGATGGATGGATGGAAATAAATAAATAAATAAACATTAAAGCCGCAGATATTTTTAGGAAAGATGTTCTCGTTTCTACAATTTTTTCACATTACTTTCTTTTGCCATGTAATGTCCTTTGCGATTCCTCTGGGATGTTTTAAATTGGATAACAGAAAATGAAGTCTTTAGAATTATAGAATTTATAATTTAATTGGATTAATTAAGATAATTACTATTTAACAATAGATAATAGATAATCATCCATAAACGTACAAAGTTCCAGGTCGGAAAAAAATTAAAAATTTCAATTTTTGTCCCGAATTAAATTGAAAACATCAAATTTCTGATTTTACCTGTACAATGGTAATACTGAGCCTCCCCAAACCGGGAGCAGCAGCAGCAGCAGCTGGCATTCCTTGAAGCTGCTGCAAAGCAAGAGCCGCCTGTTGGTCAGCGGCTTCCTGCTGCTGTTGGGGTGTCAACTGTTCCTCCAGCCTCAAGAAACTAGGAGGAAGAGGCCCTAAAAATGCCTAAAAATCGCCAACACAAATTACAAACCCCCCTTCTTCCTATTCTCTCCAATCATCTCAATGCAAAGAAAAAAATTGATATTTTTGCTGATAAATTAGCAATACGTTCCTTGAAAATTCTTGTGTAAATCAAATGCTACCTGTTTTATACCTAAATTTGAGAAAAATTTGAAAATTGTAAAAATTAATATATGAATAAAATTTTAGTTGATGTCCATGGATAGGGCTTAATAATACCTACATTCGACGAAAAAAGTGAAGAAGTTTAATTTCCATCGATTGATTATTGAATAATTTTTTAAAAATCACATACATACGGACAGGGTTTTAAAATGGCTTTATCGGAATTGTGGATCATAGTGGATTGAAAGCCAAAAGATAAACGAAACCACAAACTCTTGGAATTCCACTCCTATCCCCGACAAAATCACGACGTTCCCTAAACCAATTAAAAATACATACCCTCTTTTTCCACTCATCATGCTGCTCCGAACTGCCGGCAGCCTCCATATCTCACCTCTGATCCCACTACAGCAGTTGCAACGAGACGAATGACCCCTCAATCACTCCAACAAAAGATAGAAATTTCCCCCAACACCAATTCAATAATTTTCGATAAAAAATACACACTGAGCTCTCGTCTACGCAGAATGCATAAGGAAAATAACAGGTCTCGGGCAGTCTCGGGTGACTAATGACGCGTTTACAATAGTCCGTGCGGTCCTCCCACCCCTCCCGCCTCCAGCGACGACGTGATCAGCTGCTCGCAGCCAACTGAATAGAACGGAAAACAGGTACATTTTGAGAGAGTATAGCCGTTAGGTTGGCAACAACTGGTTCTGTTTTATATCCGAACAGCGTGGGTTCGTCTCTATTTCGTTTTCAGTCTGTGGTGAGCACTGGTCACTTCACGTGGAATAAAACGAATCCTCTAGGGGGACAGATTAAAAAACTCATTGATGAAGTGAAGTGAAATAATGATAGTGTTGATAAAATGTGAATGTGAGTGAGTGAAGTAACTATTAATGTACTCGACGCCAGTTTTATGATGGCACTGAGGAGATTTAGGGGCGCCCTCGCTGCCTGCATCTTGTGCACTCTTGCCGCATCTTTCGCCCATGGTGAGGATTTATTTTTTTATTTTTTATTGTTTCTTTGGTTTCCGAGGGTTCGAGAATTTTTTGGGGGTGCAGACGATGGAGTTGCGGGTGGGGCGGAAGGCAGAGTATTGTAAATAACAGTTTTTATTTATTTGTTTTGATGCCACTGCTCTCTCCTCTCCCCCTCTTGTTCTTGTTTACGTTACGTTATAGTCTTGTGTTTCATTCATTGTTCCCCACTTTGGGGATCAGGTTGATTTCGCAGAATCTCTCGGTATTAATTTTTTTTTTATTTTTTAAATTTGGATTGATTTGGTTTTGGTTTGATTTGGGCATTGAAAATGAGAGTGGGGATTTCTATTTTGGAAGTGTTTAATTATTGACCATTGCAGATTGTCAGTTTTATAATATTATATGTTGTGATTTTCCTGAGTATTGGGATTGAGACAGAATTGAGTGGATCTGTTGAACGAGAAATTGATCGAAACAAATCGAACAAATTTGTCAATTAAATGGTGAAAAAAAAAACACGAATAACCGGCATCACTCAAATTACATTTTGCAAGAAATATAATTTTTTTTATTCATAAAGTCAATTTTTACAGTGGAAATTTTTTTTTCTGATTTTTGTCAATTTTTTCCAACGGTTGAATTCAAATTCAGACCTGCAAAAATTAAATAATAAAATGATTATATTATCAATAGAGGCTTAAATAAAAACTCTGTTGTTTGACTACAAAAGTACAACAGCATTTCACTGGAGAAAAAAATTGCCAAAATACTCGGATATCCTTAAGACTAGTATTTTTTAATTGATTTGGTTTTAATTGGGGGATTGAAAATAAGAGTGGGGATAGCAGTTTTATTTATTCATTTATTTGCCGCTATAAACCCCGATCTCCCCAATATTGAAATTAAGATAGAATTGGGTGGATCACTTGGACCAGAAATTGATTCAAACTCTGGGGAGTGTTCGTTTTATTCCGGTCTCCCGCATTTATATAAATAGTAAGGAAAGGATTGTACCTACCATTAACGGAAAAATTATTCGATTTCATTAAAAAAATCAATGAATCATTACGATTTGAGAAAAGTCACGAGTGTTTATTTTACTCCGCTCGCCCCTATATCGTTTTAAAAACTAGGGCTGGAATTTTTGACTTGCAATGAAGGTCCAATATTTAAAAAAAAAAAAAAAAAATAATGATTCTTTCTGCTACAATCAGCATTCACGTGTCGAATAATTACATTCTACTAGAATTTTATTGATACTCGATCGTAAATTCATTAAAAATCTATTAGAAATTATATTAGCTTATTTTTTGCTCTGATTCCTATTGAAAATTATGTAACTTTGCCGTGCAATTTTTCAATCAACAAAAATTTGATAAAAATAGTCAATATATGTTGGTTCTTCCATATAAGTTGTATTACAATGATTTCTATTCGAATTCTTGTGTTTAAACATGCAAAAATTCTGGAAATTGTATTCTATAAAAAAAAATCCTAGTCTCTTGTCAAAACTGCATAATTTGTTAAAAGAAATGGACGTAAAAAATGAATAATATTTCAATAGAACTCTCACAGAATTCCAAGGGGATTTTATGCAAAAATGGTTAAATTTTCCACTAAATTTCTTCATACATGCCCTGAACGCCTCACTCCTCCAGCACTCGGCATAGAAAATCCAACGAGGACAGAACAAGAGCAGATTGAGTACCGAAAATCGAATGTGAAAAAGAGAGCCCGAGAAGTTAGGAGGGGGGCAAGATGAAATATAAGGAGCGATGAGGGAACACAATGCGAGTGGGTACGAGGTGTACTGTACTGGATTAGTTCCATCGCTGTTACACTTGGATTGTTGAAAGAGGATGGGAAGAGGCAGAGGCGGGCGAGAGAGCCAGAAGGGAACCGAACCTTCACCTCAGGAATGTAGACCCTCCCTCTGTCTCTATCCTTCTTATTTATCAGTGTATTTTCCACCTCGTTTCATCTCACTGCAGTCAACCATTCAACTTCCATCTCCCTTTTGCACTGTCAGTTCACTTAACAAGCCACAATGTAAATAATATCCTGAGGTGCATGCGTTTTCACGTGAATCAAAGGGGCTAAAGTCATTTCTTCAGTGTTTTGCGTCTTCTTTCATCTTCCATTTTTTCCCCCAACCCTCATCTACTCTCTTTTTGCACCGTTGACACTAGTCACAGACACCTTCCAGCGGATTTCTTTAATCTTCTGGCTATCTTAATATCCTGCAAATAATTTATTCGTACCATGCACGTTTTTTCTATTTGTCTCTTTTTGTCTTTCGTTTTTATCCATTGTTTCTCGCAGCCTGTGTTTCTCCTCTGCGGTCTTTGTACGTCTTATTTTCCGAGGATTATGTGATGGAAAGAAACCTGGAGATGGTGGAATTAAAGTCAAAGCCGCAGGGTTTTTTTATTCTCTCGGCTCTATCAGTTTTTCACATTACTTCTTTTTATCCGTAATAATTTTTTCAACTGAGATATTACTTATATCCTACTCACAACATTTATGAAATTTAAAATTTAAAAAGTCTTCATTTTCAGAAACCCATCTCCAATTTTTGGAAATCTATTTTTCCATGAAATGCTGGATTTTCAATGACGAAATTCCTTGAAATTTCTGTGAAATCAAAAAGGGATATATGGAATAAGAGGTATATGTGGAATATATGTGTCATATATACATCATAGATTTATTTATATATGTTCCACATATATATAATTTTCCGTGTGGGCACCTCGATAAAAAGCCTAGAGACGAAATAAATGTCACCACCGTCGGCATCTTTTTCCCTCCTCCATTTTACGAGTTTCTCGTTCCGATCATTTTTCACATTACTTTTTTTTTATTTCCATCTGCCCGGTTTTCTCCCCATTTTTTTTGCATTCCATATCCCTTTGCAGGCAGATCAATGGGCAAATATGAGGAATGCCAGGGAAATCAATATCCCCTCAGATAATGACGAAAAAGCACGAGCAAGATTCATCGCATATCCAAGAATAACATACCCAAGGCAAGACTCCACGGAACTTACAAGTTCCGTGGAGAATTCAATTGAATTGCACATGAAGAGCTCGAGGGAATACAAAATAGATATACCTGCGTGATGAAAAGCGATCAACGGTGGTTTCAACCAACCCCCTCTCACCCACTTGCATATTCTCGCGATTCTAGCAGGTTCACTCGGTGAGTCGAGTGGTGGTTATTAGGGTTGCTTTATAGAGTTCAGGTTTCTCGGTAGCTCCTATAATCCATGCACATGCCTTCCCTTCGGGGCCTTCGGGGGCCACTTCTGCCACCCCCTGCCCCCTATCAGTCACAACCTGCTTTGCATTACCCACCACTCCGGTGTTATTATTCACGACAGCCATTAATTTAAAATTTAATCACGTCTAGACGTGAATTCAATTCAACATTTTCATTCGTAATATTCTCACCTCATCCTTCATCTTTACCTGGAATATTTTTTTTTGTTTTTAAATTTTCGATGAACAAGTGAAAAACAAAGGAAAGAATATGTACATTTAATACTCACATGTGTGCATAAGGTCGACGGAAGACTAACGGCTGCTAACAAGGTACAGTAGGGTGAGGGTGAGGGTGAGGGAGAGGGAGAGAGGGGCCAAGAACGAGAATGAGATGGAAAGCCAAGTTGGGGCGTGCTAACTGCCGTCGCCTTTTTTTCTCTTTCTCCCCCTTCCCCAGGCTTCTCTCCTCCACCTCTTCTTTACTCGATGGCTCTCAACCATACGAATACACTCTAACCAGGATACAAAACCGACAAGGACTTCAGGTTCACGGGACTAAAAACGAGATCTCTCTCTTCCCTTGCTCCACATTGGCGTAGGCATGCAGAAGAATATAAAAAATATTTAGCTGGCTTTTTCCCCCTCGACTCTGATTTTTTTTTACTTTTCCTAGTCGGGAAAATATTTTCTATGGTCATTATTTTTAATTAACAAAAAAAATGTGTATGTTTTCTGGTAGAGTTGAAAGCCTATATCCACTTGTGCAATTTGAATTTCCGGATGGTGGTGTTTTTTTCGTTTTTTTTAAAGGAATTTCTCATTTGGTTTTTTGCACTCTTGTCTCGCTGTTCGTTTAATCTCACGCCTCGTCACCTGTTCTGGGCACTTCCTCTCTGCGTTGATAATCCGTGGGACTTCTCGCCTTGACAATTGTTCGTGTGATTGAGAGAGGGGATGAGAAAGAAATGGACAGGAGGAGGGGGATAATTGAAAATGAAAATGCATAAAGTGGGGGAATTGAATGATTTAGGAGGGACGTCTTTGAAGTGAATTTTTTCTTTATCTTTAGAGGCTCTCTGGTGATACGACGAGAGGATAATGCGTTTGAGTGTATAATGAGGCAAAGGAGCTTGTTGGCTCAGTTGCCAGGAGCTCCAAAGAATTTTTGTAATGGGCGCTCAAAGGCGAGGGATGAAGTGTAACTTGGGCACATACAAAGTACCATTCATTAATCTGTCGAGCGGGCTCACCTCTCCTCTTAGATGTCGAGTGAAATGACATCAGTATGAAGTGGTAAACCGTAGTACGTCAAATTGGACATTTATCCGAGCAGAGAATAATTTGAGGAAAATAATGATTAGCAATGTTGTTTGCCATTTGCTCCTAGGAATACGTCGAATTATAGTAATGTACACTAGCTTCTTGTTGTTCTCATTCTTGTTATTGTTACTGCCGATGTTACCCTTCCTCGAGAACAACAAAAAATCATCAGCAACAGGATCAAAGTCAATAGCAATCGCATGTTTGATTCCACTAGCGCTCTTATCTGCTCCTGTATCTGTCCATGACACGTCCCCAGCTATTCATTCAATGCTGATGCTCCAGTTGTTTTCCCGATGAATACACACATCTTCACCATGTACCCCAAATCTAACATCTCTTCTCCCTTTATACTTGCAGGCTCGCCAACCCTCTTGTTCACCACCACCAAGGACATACGTGTGGCGAATACATCGCGCGGTAACAAGGTGATAACAGTAGTGAAGGATCTGAATCAAGGTGCAGCCCTCGATTTCTTCTGGGAGAGAAGGCTCGTGTGTTGGTCAGACAGTGGCCTCGAGATGATCCAATGTGTAAAGACCAACGGCACCCATTCGGGTGAGCGAATAACAGTCGCCAACTCGAGTCTAATATCCCCAGACGGTTTAGCCTGCGACTGGTACACAGGTAAGCTCTACTGGACGGACGGTGAAAAGAATCGAATCGAGGTGACGAGCATCGACGATGACAAGCAAAGAAAAGTGCTATTCTGGACAGACATCTCCGAACCTAGAGCAATAGCGCTAGTCCCCATGAGAAGCATCATGTTCTGGACAGACTGGGGGGACGTTCCGAAGATCGAGAGGTCCTCGATGGACGGCGATCCCAGCAGCCGCAAGGTCATTGTCTCCGACGACATTATCTGGCCGAACGGCTTGACAATAGATTACGACAACGAGCTTGTCTACTGGGCTGATGGCAAGCTCAAGTTCATAGCTGTGATGGATTACAATGGAAAGAACAGGAAGAAAATTGTGAAAGAGGGCTTGGCCTATCCCTTTGCAATCTCCTTTTTCGACCAGAAGCTTTACTGGACCGACTGGAAGACCTTCTGCATCCACTCGCACGAGATCAGGTCAAGTGGCTCGACAACCCAATCACCACCACGTGAACTGATGAACGGTGAGTACATACCAGGGGACATCGAGGTGTGGGACCCCAGGAGACAACCTTACTATGATAATCCGTGTCGACATAACAATGGCAACTGCTCGGATCTGTGCCTGCTCAGTACTGATGCACCTGGCTACAGTTGCGCTTGTCCCACTGGGGTCAAACTCATTGATAATTACACGTGTGCAAAGAGACCCGAGGAGCTACTGCTCATCGTCCAACGTAATGAAATCTGCAGGCTATCTCTTGATTCCCCGGATTACACGAATTTTGTTCTACCATTGAGTGGAATTAAGCATGCCATTGCTATTGACTTTGATCCGGTTGATGAGATGCTGTATTGGACTGATGAGAAGGCGCGTGCTATAAGACGAGCATTTTTGGATGGGTCGGGGCAGGAGGACATTGTTACCACTGAAGTCACTAATCCTGATGGCATTGCTATTGATTGGATAGCTAGGAACATGTACTGGACGGATACAGGAACAGATAGGATAGAAGTGGCGAGGTTGAATGGTACAAGTAGGAAAGTATTGATCAATGAAGATCTGTTGGAGCCGAGGGCTATCGCACTGGCACCTCAGCTTGGCTGGATGTTCTGGACAGATTGGAACGAGAAGCGGCCGAAGATCGAGCGGAGTAATCTTGACGGGAGTGAACGAACTCTTCTCATCAGTAAAGACATTGTTTGGCCGAATGGTATAGCCCTCGACCTAGAACGGAAGAAGATCTACTGGTGTGACGCCAAAATGGATAAGATCGAAGTGTGCAATATGGATGGGTCAGACAGGCGAGAAGTCATCACAGATAATCTTCCGCATCTGTTTGGCTTGAGTCTTCTGGGGGATTATCTGTATTGGACTGATTGGCAGAGACGAAGTATCGATCGGGCGCATAAGCTGACTGGATCTGATCGCCAAGTTATTGTTGAGCAGGTACCAAATGTAATGGGGGTGAAAGCTGTTCATCTGGGGCAGATCGACGGGACAAATCCCTGTGCCAGGGACAACGGGGGCTGCAGTCACTTGTGCTTGAACAGACCTGGAGACAACTATGTTTGTGCTTGTCAAATTGGATACGAATTGACCAAAGACAAGAGGACTTGTGTCGTTCCTGATGCTTTTTTATTATTCTCGAGAAAGGACAATATCGGCAGGATCAGTATCGAGAATGCCAACAATGATAATATCATACCAGTGACAGGGGTCAAGGAGGCTAGTGCATTGGACTTTGATATTGCGCACAATAGAATCTATTGGACTGACGTTAAGGTGAAGGCTATCACCAGGGCTTTTATCAATGGCTCGGAGGTGGAGAGGATTGTAGATCTGGGACTGGAGACACCTGAGGGACTGGCTGTCGATTGGATCTCCCATAATCTTTACTGGAGTGACACGGGTACTAGGAGGATAGAGGTGATAAGGCTGGAGGGCTCAAGCAGGAGAGTCTTGATCTGGCAAGATCTCGTTGAGCCGAGATGTCTGACCCTAGATCCTGGGAGGGGGCACATGTACTGGAGTGAGTGGGGAAAGTCGGGGAGTATTGAGAGGGCAGGTTTAGATGGAAGTGCCAGACAAATAATGATCTCGAATATTGGGAGGACCCACGGTTTGACAATCGATCATTCTGCCAATAAATTGTACTGGGCGGATCTTTTCACTCCGGCTATCGACAGTTTTGATCTGAAAACCTCCAAGAGACGAGCAGTGATCAAGCAGGACATTGTCTATCCGTTTGGGATCACTCAGTATCTGGATTACATTTACTGGACCGATTGGAATACTGGGGATATTGAGAGGGCCAACAAAACGACTGGGGCAAATCGAACGAAGATTCATAACAAATTGGAGTCGGTCACTGATATCCTAGTTTTTCATGCCTCGAGACAAGCTGGATGGAATCCCTGCGCCCTTAATAATGGCGAGTGCAGTGATATTTGCATTGCACTGCCCGACCCCAGCGGCAATCCATCCCAATCACACAAGTGCACCTGCCCAACTCACTACAACCTCGCTGCGGATAATAAAACATGTATTGGTAAGTGTTTTTTCATGTACATGTTTTCTTTTAATGGTCATTTACTGGAGAGTATTCTGCTTTTTCAACTACCATTGTTGAGTTTTGAAAGTAATTTTAGCTGGAGGAATAAAAGGGTTTTTTTTCTTTTTAAATCTAGAGTAAGGGAAGGAAGGATCAGAAACTGTTGAGACTGTTTAGTTATATTGCTTTGTTATATTTTGTACACAAATTTTTATAGCTATTCCTGTGATTGTGGGTGTGTTTTTGCAGAATATTTGGAAATTGAAGAAATATAGTGCAATTTCATTGATAATATTTGTTTACATTCAATTTCTATTTTCTTTCTATCAGAAAAACTTTAGAAAATTTGGAAATGCAAAAATTTCTACAGAGAATATTTCAATAGAATACTATTTATACTGATTTTTTTTTCTATAGAGTATTTCCTAGCAAATAAAAAGAAAATTCAATTTTAGCTCCACGAAACTTCATGATATACAGCCTCCGCAATGTAATGGGAAGATTTCTCCCCGACGTTGACGATTGCCCGGACGTAGTCCTCCGTGTTCAAGGCATACGTAACGTGAGATCGATAGAATTTGATCCAATAACTCAACACATCTACTGGATAGACGGTCGTACCATGTCAGTCCGTAAAGCCTTAGAAAATCGAACCCACGCATCAGTGGTAATTCCGGGTGGAACGGGATCGCATCCCTTTGATCTCGCTCTCGATCCCCTCGGTCGTCTTCTCTTTTGGTCATGCTCAGAATGTGACGCCATAAATGTCACGAGATTGGACAACGGTTCGTCCCTCGGGGTGGTCGTTCAAGGGGATGGCGAAAAGCCCAGAAATATCGCTGTTCACCCTGAGAGGCGTCTTCTATTCTGGACGGATATAGGTGGAAAAATGAAAGTAATGCAGAGTGCTATGGATGGAAAGAACAGAATAACAATCGCTTCGGACTTGAATCAGCCGACAGCTCTGGTGGTTGACACTGTGACAGATCACATATTCTGGGCGCACGGTAGACAGATCGAATTCAGCGAAATCGATGGAAAGAACCGCAGGGCACTGGTCTCGGTCGAGGAGCAGGGCTCAATCGCCTACTTGGCGACCCTCAACGACTACCTCTACTGGTTCAATCGTGAGAACCAGGTGGTGGAGCGAGTGAACAAAACATCGGGTGCCAATAGACGAATGATGATGAATAAGGCTCTGTCGGATCTGGTGACAGTGAGGACTCCTGACGATCATGTCATGGAGTCGCACGTCTGCAGTCCCTTCAGAGACTACGGTGGCTGCTCCCACTTCTGCATTGGGACTGGGGCGAATGCCAGGTGCTCTTGTCCTCTATTTCTCGTCCTCGCGGAGGACGGGAGGACCTGCAGGGCAGCGCCAGCCTGTGGAGCTGATCACTTCACATGCGCCGACTCGGCATCAGCTCTCGCCAAGGACTGCATACCAGCAACTTGGAAGTGCGATGGCCAGACTGACTGTCCTGATGGCAGTGATGAGTTGGGCTGTCCTGCCTGTGGACACGACCAATTCAGGTGTCAGAGTGGCCAGTGCATCGACGTCTCCTGGGTGTGCGATGGCACTCCACAGTGTCAGGATGGCTTCGACGAGGCTCATTGCTGTCAGCCAGGTCAGTTCAAGTGTGCTGTCACACTGGCTTGCATTGCTGGCAGTGCTCTGTGCGATGGCTGGGAAAATTGCGCTGATGGGAGTGATGAATCGGCGCATGTCTGCACGTCTACTAATAATCGGAGACAGGAGATTGGGCCCACTGTGGAGACTGGTAAATCCGCTTACCTTATTGTTGTTTTGGTACTTGTTGGAGTACTGTCGACTGCTGTACTTGGGTATTACTACTGTCGCAAGAAAATTGCGGGCAATGATGAATTGCCGGATATTTGTCTACATGACTCGGCTGGGGATCCACTGTCACCCAAGCCGGGGAGGTCGGGGAAACCGGTTTTAATGCACAAGAATAGTGTTAAAGATCTTAAGGCTGGGCTCAAGACCATGAGGATGTCCACTCTTACTGCTAGCAGCATTGGGTCCAGCTATGATCGCAGTCACATTACAGGTAAATTTTATTTCATTTTCCTTTTGTATGGATAGCACGAGAATAAATATAATATATGAGATTTATGAATTTATTAGTTGGTGAGTTCATTGGCGATTATGCATTGCGAAATAGAGAGGGTGTCAAATGTCGAAAATATTAATATTCCCAAAAAAATTTCTTGGCAAGTTCTTTTTTGGCCATGACTATTCGCACCATTGCGTGAATCACTCCCGTACACTCCATACACTCAACGCATGCGTCAAGTTTGTGTGTTTCACGCAGCCGAATTTTCATACTGCTGTGTATTTCACGCAGTTGAAGTTTCATACTACTGTGTGTTTCACGCAGTTG
>NW_021680780.1:583119-583391 GCF_001412515.2 Diachasma alloeum | reverse complement strand
TTGAGCCCAAAAAAACATTCATATCTTGTCTGACATCGCTGCTACAACCTCGGGCCTACAACTCGGGTCTTCAACTGAAGGCCCGAGTTGAAAATCCGAGTTTGTAGCAAAGATGTCAGACAAGATATGAATGTTTTTTTGAGCTCAAACGAAAGAGCGGGTCGNGACATCATCTTTAGAGGCATTTGTCATGTTTAGAGACTCTAGCACGTCATTTCTCGACCCGCTCTTTCATTTGAGCCCAAAAAAACATTCATATCTTGTCTGACATC
>NW_021680780.1:581808-582143 GCF_001412515.2 Diachasma alloeum | reverse complement strand
GCCAAAAAAAACATTCATATCTTGTCTGACATCGCTGCTACAAACTCTGGTCATCAACTCTGGTTTTCAGTTGAAATTGGAATTGTTAATTTACACAATAATAGGAGTGCATTGACGATTTTTTCTTAACTCGCAAAAATCTTCAAACAATTTGCTACCGATTGGTGATAAAATTTTTTGGAAATAATGAAATAGGGGGTATAACGCCTTTTTTTTCAGGGATGATTGTTCAAAAATTTATTTAAAAAAAAAAGGAAAATTTCCTCAGGAATCAAATGGAATAGGTTTTAAGGCTCTATCTCTCATAGTTTCCGAGATAATCGCGAAAAACGAAA
>NW_021680780.1:543142-581604 GCF_001412515.2 Diachasma alloeum | reverse complement strand
CTGTGTGTTTCACGCAGTTGTATTTTTATACACCCGTGTGTTTCACGGAGATGCATTTTTATACGCCTGTGTGTTTCACGCAGTTGAAGTTTTATACACCTGTGTGTTTCACGCTGTTGTATTTTTATACACCTGTGTGTTTCACGCTGTTGTATTTTTATACACCTGTGTGTTTCACGCTGTTGTATTTTTATACACCTGTGTGTTTCACGCTGTTGTATTTTTATACACCTGTGTGTTTCACGCTGTTGTATTTTTATACACCTGTGTGTTTCACGCTGTTGTATTTTTATACACCTGTGTGTTTCACGCTGTTGTATTTTTATACACCTGTGTGTTTCACGCAGTCGTATTCAGATACTCCTGTGTATTTCACACTCCTGTGTGTATAAACACACAGGTGTATAAAACTTCAACTGCGTAAAATACACAGCAGTATGAAAATTCGGCTGCGTGAAACACGCAAACTTCCCGCGTGCGTGGAGTGTATGGAGTGTACGGGAGTGATTCACGCAATGGTGCGAATAGTCACGGCCTTCTTTTTTTTTTTTTTCTCGCTGAAATAACCTCGAAAATGTTCCCCCAATGTTTAAAGGTGCGTCAAGTTCCACTAGGGGTAGCTCAGCAGGTGGTTACCCCCAGGAGACCCTCAATCCACCACCGAGTCCAGCAACAACGGCGAACTCAACTCGTTGCTCCAGCAGCAATGCCTCTCGTTACCGTCCCTATCGCTACTACCGCAGCATAAACCAGCCTCCGCCCCCCACCCCCTGCAGCACTGACGTCTGCGACGAGTCAGACAGCAATTACCCTCAACTAGCTCGCTACAGGTACGAAAGTGAGCCAGGTCCACCACCACCAACGCCAAGATCAGTTTACCACAGTGACACAGCCTACAGTTGTCCCCCATCTCCAAGCTCCAGGTCTTCGACGTATTTCAGTCCGCTTCCACCTCCACCGTCTCCTGCGCCGTAAGGGAGCTTGGAAAATCGGGTAGGATTTTTCGAATTTTATTTTTTAACGCGCAACAAAAATAATCGAAATTCAATTTTCGTTTTCTTCTTCCTTGCGACAAAGTATTAAGAGAATCAAAATGGGTGAATTACTCGATATTCAAATGAGGGCCTCCATTAGTTTTAAGTTTTATTTTAATGAAAATCGGTGCTACATTAAGTATGAGAAAATTGAATAGAAAATCGAATGCATTCTATTATAATTCTTTGGGAATTTTATTGGAATGTTTTTTTACAACAAGTCTTGGACTTAAATTTTCTAATGAGAGAAAAGATGAAAATTTATGCTTAAAAATTGGTACAGAAAAAAATGTCAAGAGAATAATTCACACGAAAAATCACAACCCATAGATTTTTTCCGGAATAGCAATCGGGCCAAAAAACAAATAGAATTTCTAATACAACTTCAAGAGAATTTTCTACAGCCCTAGATTTCTTCTATTAAATTTTTTTATACTTGTTACCTTCGTACAAAGATACGATAGGTGTATCAAACAAAACGCATTTAAAAAAGTGCAAATATCTGTTTTATAGTTGAATTACATTCTTGTACAAAGGGAGAAAGAAATTGCGCCTCAAGTGCCTAGTGATCATGAACCGTACATTCTGTAGGTAATTTATAAAAGAAGCAGAATAGCGGTGGAGCATGATGCATTGTAAATAATAAGCGTGTAAATAAAAAAAAAATTGTGACGGTCAGACTAATAATTTTAAAGACAGCACCGTGAAAAAAAAACGTGTAAAAATGTACATGACAGCTTGTTTCCACATTCGAGATAATTTTTATGACAGAGCCCACACAGCATTTCAAGGAAATAGTCTCGTCTCCAATGTCTGCACAAAGGCCATTAATTATGTCTATGTATACTCTGTTAATTGTGATAAAGATATATCGTATTATATTATATTCTCGTTATTTGTCTCTAAAGAGAGAATGGAGAGAAGATTACACATGGACTTTATGGTTTCTTACCTGAATGTGGCATTTAACCAAAGGCTGCTCCCACGAATATACTAGGGTTAGTACTAATTTCTTCATCGATTTAAATTACTCGATACTGCTATATATCGAGATATGTCATACGCACATTCAATGTTAAGGGGAGACTGCATTCAAATTTCCAATCCAATACATCCTACTGATGAGTTTACGACTTTGGTTATAATGTAAAAAATGAGAAAAAATTAGATTTTGATTTTTTTTTATTGATCAGGAGGAGATTTTAGAGGGATAAAATCTTCAAATGTGTTCTCGTGACATATAATAACTAAACGAGCTTTTTAAAAATTTATATTTTTGAGTTTTTTAATTTTTTTTTTTCTCAAAATTGGCAGTGAAAATTTCAAAAAATTAGTTATATTCAACTGCATCATAAATCATTGAAGTAGAATTTTCCAAATTCTTTTGAAAATTTCATTCATAAAAAAAATCAAAACACCAATTTTTTCTCATATTTTTCACTAAAATTGAAGTAATAAACTCATCAATTTCAAGTGCAATCTCCCCTTGATGAGAAATTGTATATCGATGCTTTTGTACGCGACATCACCGCTCGTTGAGATTTCTGTGCAATTTGTATCAAAGTTTTTGATCCCAAAAATAAATTTGTTCAACAGGATAAGTCCATAGTAGTTAAGGTGTTTGCCAATCAGAGATAAAATTGTGATAAAAGCTCAGAAGAATAGGATTCATGGTCATTTTATATCAGAAAATATTGAGTCAAAGTTTCAAACAAAAAATGAAATTAAAAAAAAAACATTTTTTGCGGGAAATGTAGAAAAATATTACTTTACAGAAAATTGTGATAAATGACTGGAATTTTCTAGGTTCAACGAGGAAAATTGTATATTTTGCTCAGTTAATTTTTCTTTACATCCAGCGACATTAAAATGAAAATAAAAATTCTGAAATTCGACTTATCCTGTTGCAACATTTTCCAATCGAACAAAATAACTTAATTAAAGACTACAGGGTGCCATAACCATTAATCATTCTAGAATAGAAAAAGAATTCTCTCCCCTAAAAATATTAATCGCCATTTCTCAAACGATTTCACACTGCCAATTTTGACGAATTCGCCTCATGAATGAAAAAAGTATTACTAAAAATTGTGGAAACAATTTCACGACCACAATCGAAGGGTTTACCTTCTCATTCGTGATGTATCCATCATATCCTGTTTATGTATCATATCTGTACAAAAAAAAAGAAAGCAAGAACGGCTAATAATAAATTTCTTGTTGTATTTTAAATAAATATAAATTCCCTTCACTACTTGGATCATTTCCACTTGTTTGAGGAGCCCCTGTATTTGCCGGAGTATCCGTCCTTCTCCTCTTGAGCGGAGAGTTCCTCGTCGAGGAGAAGTTCAAAATTTCCCATTGCCTCGGGCGTTGGACACTTGTTCCATCTGACACTATTGAATAAACAAGTGAATGAAAAGAAAAAATGAAAAGATCTGCTGACATTGTATGAATCCTCTCGAGAATTCCAAAGCTCCGAGAGCTTTTCTGAATGACGTTATGGTAATTGGACTTGACTGTATGTCCCACTTACTCGGGCACACCGTCCGGAGGTAGCACCACGGATACGATATTGTCTATGAGCTTGTATTTCAATATCCTGTCGTTCACAGTTGTCGATGTCAAAGAGGGCGAGGCGTTGACCTGGAACGAGAATTTATTGAAAAAATTGTTCGAGTTGATTGGAACGAATTTTAATTAAGGGAGACTAGTATGAGCTTTTGACAACGCGGATCAGTGAATTGAGAGCTATTCTTATGGAATTCAGTGAAGGCATTCAGGAGGGTACAAAGGAAGCATTAGTCCGGGAAAATTCATCATTCATCACTAATTTGCCTTTCTTTTGTTACTCATTTATTAGATTTATATTGAATTTCCTATTTGTTTTTAAAAAATTACACAGAAATACCTAGCGAATTCACTGGACAATTCTATTGGATATCTATTCATTTGGATTTTACCATTCAACTACTATCCTATTGAGATATTTTTTACAGAATTTTTTTGATGAAAAGAAAAGAAGAATAGGATGAAAAAAACGTGGAAAATTTGAGCCGAGGACATTCTATTGAAAATGACCTGAAGAATAAGTTAAGATATTAAAAAATCGAATTCTACGGATTTTTCCTATAGAATATTTTCCATTAAATATTTCTTCTGAAAAAAAAAGAATTAGAAACTTAAGGAATTTCTCAATAGAATCGTCAAAAAACTAATGGAAATATCCAACACAATTTTCAAGAATTAAAATTCACGAGATTGTTCTATGAAATTAATCCGTACGTGTAATCTTCTCTATAATGCACAGACTCACTTCGATCAACCAGGGCTTTAACTTATTATCAATGATGATATCATATCCGTAACATTCAAAGCAGTGTCTATCATTAGCCATAACTGGCGCGACAGCTTTCAGCGAGTGAACAATGCACCAGGAGATATTTGAAAAAAGCTTCTCAGTCACAGCTTTTCCTCGAGTGCTCTCCAGATACAGACGAAGATTTTGAACGCTCAGTTTGCCCCCGTGGAGACTATTGTACTCGTCCTGGTTGACAAGATTTTTTTGAATTCTATTTTTTTTTTAGTATGACAAGTAGACAAGTGGCTGCTCAGGTAGGTACCACTCACCCCGTGCTTTTGGACGGAGACATTCGTGAGATGAACGTACATATTGTCGAGCTCCTGTATGCTCGTGTCGTACTTGACTGTGCAAAATCTACAGAAACCGAGCTTGAAGAGGTAGGCTTTCAGGGGACGGAAGGATGTTATCAGGACGTAGAGGCGGAGGTCGAATTTTTTACCACCGATTAGGAGGGGATTGTCGATGTATCTGTGGAGTAATTGGGGAGGAAAAATTTACTATTACATTTAATTCGCGATTTAATTACTGAATGATTGATTTCAATTACTAAAATTTTAATCAAATCATTGGTCTATATCATTTGAATTTACCTAGATATGACGTAAGATTCCTTCGATAAATTCGGATTGAAGGGATTCTTCGCCTCTCGAGACCATTTTTTCAATTTACTAAGTTTATTAATCAGGAAAATCCCCGCCCCCTGGGATTTCCCACAGGGTTTCATGATCCAAGTGCTTTGTGGAGACTTTCGATACTCCTCTACGAACATATTGTAGTCCGCGGGTAACACGAAGGTCACGGGGATGAAGTCCAGGTGTAGATACTTACCAGGACCATCCCCACGTTCTGCTAAGGGGCTTCCCTCTCGCTCGAGGTCCTTTCGGTACCTCTTTATGTTTTTCACTAATAAATCCTTGCGGGTCAATTCGTAGTGATTCGGGAAATGATTTATCGTCCTGAAAAGGATAAACGGGTGAAGACAGACAGCTATATTTATTGGAGTCCGTATTGAATTATTACTGATTGTCACCCATTCGGTATCCTGTTTCTACGCTGAATATGTTTCGGCAGGATTGTGTTACTGCCCTAGAAATACAATAATTATTCAAGCGAAATGATAAATTCAATGAATGCCATTCAAATTTAGAGTGCATAGAACTTCACTTTACGCACAAGTGATGAAGAAATTGAAAAATTCCGCAGCTTATTTGCGCGTTTTTTTTTTTTTTATAGAAGTGTTCTATTGAAAGTATTCTATGGAAAAAATCAATAGAATCCGATTTTTCTAATGGAGTGGAAAGCACTTAGGAAATTCATGTCGAGGAATTACCATAGAAAATGTCGCAATAGAAAATAATTGTATAAAAATATGAAACTATACTGATTTTTTTTCTATAAAATAATTTTTATTGGAATTTTTTTTTTAAAGTGTCGTAAACCGGCGGAATTCTTCCATAAAATCGTCCAAAAACTAATAGAATTTCCTATACAAGTTCTATAAAAATCCGATAAAATTTTCTGTCGAATTCGCTAGGTTTTTCTATGATGTTTTTTCCTGCCTGATTTTGTTGAGACAATACAGCAGAGGTGATGTGAAAGTATGCCAAACAATTTTGTGCAGAACACCAATTGAATTACCAGTAAAAATTCCAGTCATCCTCAGGTCCCACCTGTGCCCAGCCTCGTTTCTCAAAATTGTAAACAATCACGGACTTGTCCATGTCCGTGCAAAAGGTCACCTTCATTTTATCAGTGCCGACGGTGGGTACTCTGAGAGAACGAATTCTAATGGATAAGTATTATTTTCAAAAATTCATTTCACAGTCATCACACGTATGCAACGCACCTGCCATAAATCGTCGACAAATTATTTCCGGTTCTTTTGTTGTCAGGATTCACCGTTCCACTCGCCATTTTTTCAATCTAGGAAAAGTGATGTTTGATCAATCATCGAATCTATGGAAACAACTCCTCCACGGATTCTCATGTGTTAACATTGCCTTCAACAATTATCTATGTCAACTTCCCGACCCAAAGGCGGTCTATTGGGATAAATTAAGTAATCTCATTTCAAGAATAATTGATCGCATGATTATGCACGAGTAATATTATTGATAAGTGAAATAATCAATACAATTTTCATTTCATATGCAAAAAAGGGCCTGCATGTTTACCCTAGGTTTTTCTCTGAAATTCTTTTCGTACGTCCAAACGAATAGATTTTCTTTTCCTACATAGAAACACATGCGACAAGAAAAATCATGAATCATAGAAGAAAGAAAAAAAAAGCACGTGGAGTTTAAATTCCTGAGAAATAATAATTCGTCATGGGGGAACCCTGCACAGTCGCCTGGCCTCTCATTGGCTGCTTCCGCGTGGTTGTTTACATCCCGGCGTGTTTTGAAGGTTTCTCCTCAGTCGGACACGCACTAACTAAACGCACTGTGTCAAAACAAAGGACTTCAGTCGGTTTTATTCAGCTGAAAACTTCACAATTGTTGCTTCACGTCCTCAAACCCAGCGTTGATTCGTTACTAAAACGGTAAGTAATTGAATAAAAATAATTCACATTCCTTTTATTATTATTAATACGGGAGCTTGAATCGAATTGAACACCGAGGGAATTTATTTGTCTAAACCGTACCATGTGTGTCCCATGGGACCTACCGAAATCGAACGCACGATTTCAACTCGAGAATAGACTACCTGTTCATTTTTCTCATTCTTTGTACAGGTGACTTTCATCAATGACTTCAGTCAATGCCCAATGTGCAACGTTCACGCCTTCATGCTCCACGAATACTGAATGTTCGAGGTGCCAGCCGCGAATCATCACCATGACGCGACTTTCAGAGCTCAGGATAAGCTTAAGCAAAGTTTTATATTCTCATTATCGTACCTAATATTATACCAAATCTGAGAAATCTTACCAAGATATCGGTTCGGTTATTTATCTTAAATATTATCATCGTTTTAAGGTAAATCTCTTAATCTGCTCGTGACTAGTTAAAAACTAAATTCTCAACTAAGTTGGAATAAACAACACATTATTTTCATTCAAAATGATTTATTTGATTCTTTTATTGATAGATTTTCTCTTATTTTTACACTAGTATCTACAGTTTTATATGGAAAACCATCCTGGGACGCCAGGCTTGTCGTTAGTTTGCAAAAATTTCTTGTAGCCGTCCTCCATCTGCGACAAGCTCTTCTTTTCGTCTTTCTCGGTTTCTGCCTTTTCTTCTTTATCGAAGAGTTCAGGGAACACGAATTTCTGATCTGTGGGCTGTAATTAAACGGGTTCACAGTATCAAATCATTCCAAAAACAATTTCCTTCAATTTTCACGGATGAGTGGGACAAAATGGACCATTTTTCGTTTCCAAAAAATGAGGCTCATTTATGCTTAAAATGAAATACATTTCACTCAAATTTCGTACAAAATTCCAAAGAATTAATTTTTCATCAACGAATCGTTTGACAATTGAAAAAGTCAAAAAGTTGAGTTACAAATTGCTGGAAAAAATTGATTATTTTTAAGAAATTCAAAGACTTTATTCTGCGAATAAACAATTAAAAGAAAATATTTTCAAATTGACGAAAATATGTCGTCAAATTTTGTTATGACTTTATTAAAAAGTTCCTTCAATGCCTTCTACTGGCTCATGGAATTGAAATAATGGGGAATGTTATTTCAATTGCACCTCCCCGACGTGAATCATATGAAGAAAACTTACTAAAATTGCATAGGCAACTTTGATATCGTCTTCCTGGACAACATATCCACCAGTGGCAGCATATTTAAACTTGCCCATTTTTATCCTCGTCCTCACATCAATCACCGGCACTTTGTAAATTTTCTCGAGATAATTCTTAACATCGTATTTAGTCATCTCCATCGAGCAGTGAAATTCAACGGTGTTCTCTGGTAGTTTGTATTTACCCTTGACTATCTTCATCCAGAAATTTGGCAGAAATACTCGGAGTTGAGGATTTCCTTTCTGGTAAATTGGGTACCTAGGTGATCAACAGTGATTTATAATTTCAATTTTTTCATGGTTATGCACAATTATTGAATATAATCACTTACGCGAAAAACACGAGAGAATTCGATAGAAAATTGAATTGGAATTCTATTTCTTTTACTTCGCATTATTATGGAAAATATTTTTACTATTAAATTTTTTATCCAAGGGAAACTATTTTGATGATCAATTTGTAAAATTTCATCTTTCGATGCAACTTTTTCTATTAACGTATTTACCAATAACATATTGTCAATTAGTTAATATCATTTTGAAATATTAATTATAAAAAAGTGCAATAGAAATTCTTTCAGACGTGATTTGGTAATGAATGAATAATTCTTCATTGAATTTTCCAACATTCGCAATAATTAGTTCCAACATCGGAGACCATTCATCACCAAATTAATTATAGTTATAAATTATCATCAGTATTAATAAAATTCTCCTCACCATCTCGTCGACATTTTCACCTCTCGCCTATTTTTTCCTTAAAATCACTCCCAGTTATTTATTATTTTTTATTCTATTATTATTGTTTTCAACGAATAAGTCAGGTATATAACCTAGAACCGGAAACTCCATACACGATCATTTTCTCCACTTGCCCATAATGGCGCCAGCGTCGACCAATCAGAGTGCACTGTTGTCAAGTCAAAAATACCAACACAAACATTCAACTTTGTCTTTTGACAAAAGACAAAATTGAAGCTTTATACAACTCATCGACAACAAATCAAGTCGCAGAGATAATTTAGATGAATGTCACCTCGGAACAATGGAAATTACGGAAATTAGTATCGTAATAGTAATATTAAAATATTGAAATTTCAATGGTGGCAGCACTGTTGAAGCGTGCAATGGCAATGCCACAGCACAGTACAAGAATATTTATTCCATCCGAGTCCACCATTTTTGTCTCGACATTCCTGTTGGCATTCTCTCGCCGGTCTACCGACTTCAATTTTCACCCAAAAGTTAATGTAACCATTCTAAATACTCGTAGAAACAGTGAGGAGAAACAATCCCGTCGACGAAGAAAATAATTGATCAGTTGTGAAGATGAGCACCGACAGTATTGAGAAGTTGTACAAACATTTTGGCATTCTAGCTGACGCCAAAGACAAACTCCCGGAGGTGAGTTAGATTTCTGAAGGTGTGGAGTACACCCACGTTGTCGTCCAAAATATCTATTTCTGATGATGTATTTTCCAGCATGAGAAGGAGTACTTGGAGATTCTGAAAGCTGTGAAGGGGAGCCCGAAGGAGAAGCGTCTGGCGTCGCAGTTCATCGCGAGATTCTTCAAACATTTTCCAAAACTTGCGGACAAGGCGATTGAGGCACACCTGGACCTCTGTGAGGATGAGGATATTGCTGTGCGTAATATTATGAATCAATCCT
Organism: Diachasma alloeum; assembly: GCF_001412515.2. NCBI lineage: Eukaryota > Metazoa > Arthropoda > Insecta > Hymenoptera > Braconidae > Diachasma > Diachasma alloeum. The sequence goes on along the minus strand of NW_021680780.1, from coordinate 571,780 downwards.
CGCTTTAAATGTCCATTATGGCGTCCAAACAATTGAGGGATGCAATGGAGTTTCTTTTTTTTTTTTTACACAATTGATTTTATTTAGACCTTGTCTATAGAAATTATAATCTTGATAATGCAATCACACGATAGAGAGATAGCAATGATTTTTTATTGAGTTTTCGGATAAAACAATTTCCTAGGGACACGCCAGCCATGTAAATTATTTACAATATTCGCATAAAATCGCAGTTAAATTGCATATTCTTTGCATTTCAAGGCAACTGCTGAAGTGCCACGATAAATGCAATGCAAAGCTGGCCAGTCATAAATAAACAAAAACAGGTGATGATTAACGAATGTTAATAAATTTCTAATTTTATGTTCTTCAATTTCAGATTCGAAAGCAAGCGATTAAGGATTTACCAGCCCTCTGCAAGGACAATAAGGAGCATACACCGAGAATTGCAGATATTTTGGCGCAGCTACTGCAGGCCGAGGACCCCACAGAACTCGCAGTGGTTCATAACAGCATTATGTCACTGTTGAAAAATGATTCTAAAGGTAGATGAAAATTTAAAATAATCAATTTCCACAATTGTATATATTTCCAACAAAGTGAATAAAAAATGATAAAACAGTTTGTTTTTAATGAATTTTTTGTGTTTTAGGAACACTCAATGGATTTTTCAGTCATATTCTAAACGACGATGGTGAGCGTGATGGGGAACGTGAGTCTTGTATAAAATTTCTGGCCTCAAAATTGAAATCCATTGGACGTGATGTTATAACTAAAGAATCTGAGGATTTATTGATTGCTGAGTGCAAAAAAATACTCAACGTAAGTCACCACAAGTTACAAGACAAAAAAAACTAGTCCAACTTGCATTTCAACGAAAAAATCCTCCATTCATTGTTATCCATATTGATTAATTTCTGGACAGGACGTAACAGCCAGTGAATTTCACGGAATAATGGATGTACTCAGCTGGACGAGACTGGGATCAACAGTCATAGGACAGCAAGAGCTCGTGGACATTACCATTGAGCAAGCAGAATTGTCCGTGCCTTTCAAGCACAGCAGCATTGAGCAGTTGGACAGGTTGATACAATGTATAAAGCACGCTCTTCCGCACTTTAGTGTGAGTAACCATCGTAATGATTCCAAGTACTTGCATTCCTCAGTCCTCCACGAGAAGAAAATTGTGCCAATTTATTTTGTTCGTGTTCCAGGCCCAAATTGACTCTTCGAAATACGTCTCCTACATCTGTATGCAAGTTCTACCCCATTTGTCACTGATATCAGCACCTGATGGTCGTGACGCCCAGCTGATCATCCTGAAATTGCTAGCTGAGTTGATGACGTTCTGTGGAAATGTTGAAAAACCAGAGGAGAAAGTACAGCAGCTGTACAACGCATTGATTGTAATTGTCAATTTATTTTTGTCTAAAACCTCTGGAGGCTGCAATTAATTTATTCAAATTCACAGAATTATTTAATTCGATAAAGTTATGATTAAATTCAGCAGCAAAGTGATAAAACCGTTTAAGTTGATTTAGACTGTCGGCCAGTTTTCCCTTAGATTCGGAGATATTCGTCGAAAACTCAGCCGAAACTCACCTAATTGGACTTAAATCGTTCCAATGCTTAATTACTGAATTAATTGATATTGCAGGTCTACATGCCACTACCACCAGACACCGACATCACGGAAGTCCCAAAATTAGAATTCAGCCACGTCGAGTGTCTCATGTATGCATTCCACAAGCTGTGCAAACAGACTCCAGAGTTTTTAATCAAGGATCCAGAGCAGCTGAAAGAGTTCAGGTTGAGGCTGCAATATTTTGCGAGGGGGATACAAGGATATATTAAGGAACTGCGTGAAGCTATCAGTGGGAAATCGGAGAAGGACCTGAAATCCGAGGAGAATCAGCTGAAAGTGGTTGCACTGAAGACCACCAACAATATTAATACACTCATCAAGGACTTGTTCCACTCGCCACCGAGTTTCAAGAGTGTTATTCATCTCTCGTGGAAGACTCCAGTGGTCGATACTAAGAAGGTGAGGAACTAACATTCAGTAAAACAATTACAAAGTCTCATTAAACAGAGAGGACAATTTTTTAATATTTTATTTAGAATTGAATTATCTGGTGATATGAGGGATTTGAGAAATATCGAGTTTTTTTTTTGTGTCTCTGGATCTTTTTTCATGAGTCTAATCGTCCTCAAAATATTTTTCATTTATAGATAGTTAACGAGGTTATGGCAATGAATCAGAACATTAACTAACAAAAATTTCGAAATGGCTCATTGAATTTTTCTCACTGTGTTCATCTTGTATTGGAAAAACTAATTGGATTTTGGATGTAAAATATTCATCAGGTGGAGAAGACATCATCAATCCAGAAACGACACACGCCAATCACATTTGGCAATGATGGAAGTCCAACCAAACGTAATAAGGATGACAAGCAGGGGGGCAAGAGGGAGATTTATACACCGCCAAGTGGAAAATACAGTGCCAATATTTCATCAGGAAATTACGGTAAATTTTAAGATGAAAATAGAATAAAATAGAATAGACAGTTGAAATTTTTTGATCTCCAATTTATTTTTCTTGGAAAGGAGAAAATTTTTATGTTAATTTTTTTTTTTCTCCAGGAAACCGAGGTAGATTCAGGGGAAATCGTTCAGGTGGGCGTGGGGGATTCAGACCTCGAGGTCGAGGTGGTTGGAGGAAAAACTCATACTAATGACTCCTGTTCATTCGCCATTTTCCTTAAAAAACAAACAATGACATGATAATGACGAAAAGTGGATGGTTTCGTTTGAAATTGTGTGGATGCGTCAAGAACTGTTCAATGAAATGGCAAAAAAACAGTGACGTGGGATTCATTTGAAATACGAGACGCAGCAAAGGACGGACGTTTACCTTTTCTCCCATTTGTTTTTTTGTTCGTGTGAGAATTTCGCGAGTGAAGATTACTTTGTTATATATTGCGTCAACTTTTCGAGGACTTTGAATTAATAACTGGATCGGCTATAGAGTGAATTGATTTAATTTCCATTTTGTCGAGGCTGTACCACGAAGCTTATGAATAGTTGGGAATGAGATGAGACAGAACTTCATAAATTGGGATAATTAATGGTGAAGTGCGAGTGAAAAACTGTTGAAGGAGAAAATTGCAGCCCTAAAATGTTGAAGAGAATAAGTGGAATTATTCCAATATGTATTCTCCCCAAGCAACAACCCTTGATCCCCAGCGTAGATCACTCCCAGTTTTCCAAGCCCTCAATTCCTGCCCTCAATGTACTCCTCAATCTGTACATTTTATTCTTATGTTAACAGGGAGCGCCAATTATGCTGTGGACTAGTACATCAATTCATCATTATTTTGTTGATTATAATTTCTTAAATCAAAGAAACCGTTTTCCATATTTTTCTAAATTTTTATTGAATAAATAACATCTATTTACCTCACTCTTACTACAATTTGATTAATCATTCATTCTGTGCACCATTGTCTCATTCCTCTCGAAACAAATCGTCTAAAAAGGATTCTAAACTACGGATTAATTGAATACTGAATTTTGGGGAAAGCAAAGTTTCTTTGATTTTATGAAATTAAAAGTAAAATAAAATGTAAATTTACGATTTTTCAGGCTATCCCCTTCTCTTGGACGAGGAAATGCTCCAGGTTATCATCACCCGGAAGAGAAACTCGATTAAATAATTGATTAATTAATTTCAGAATGTCGGATGCCCCAGAAGACTTCCAACAGGTCAATCAAATGCTCTAATTCTTTCAGGTCAGCCAGCTCACTCGTCTCATTTCCTTATATTCATTTGCTTCAACTGTTTCGTTTATTTTATTTGATCTTAGGAATCACAAGGTGAGTTTCAACAACAGAAAAACAATTATTTCGTTCACCTCCTCCCCCCTCCCACCTCACCTTGACATAATCGAATCATCATCTTGATCCACTCTGTAGTGAAAATTCCTAATTGTCTCAATAAAAACCTAATATACTGAAGAAATCGTTTGGAATTCATTCACCGAATTTTCACGCTGGAAGTATATATTTTCCCATTGCAAAAACTAGAATTACAGTTCACGTCGAGATCAGTATGTACAGCTTAATGGATAATTACGTTATTTAACTCGTGATGGGCAAAGAGGGGAGTTAGTTCAGAATGCGCCGGTGGATGAGACCATCTCATCGATCAGTTTGCACATTATTTTATCACTGGGGCAGCACGGGTCTGTGTTTTGGTGTTCTGAGTTGAGGCTGTCAGAGCACTCCATGGCTTCAGTGTTGATGGCCAGTTTGGAGTCTAATTCTGCGGTGTCGGGGAGCATCTGGAGAGCGTGCTGGAGAATCTCCTGCACCTTCTCCAAGTGCTTCTGAAACCTCAGGGCGGTTTCAATCCTTTGACGTCTCTGGAGTTCCATCATTACCCGCAAAGTTTCTCTGGCTTGATGGGGCCGGAACTCGTTTAGTAGGTGGTGAATGTGGATGAAGAGGAGACTAAGATCTTCCACCTGGAGAGAATAACCATTTTTTTTATTTTCTAATTTTAAAATTAATTTGAATAATGGAAGGGTGAAGAGCGGAGATGGCCATCAATACTAATTTCGTCAATATTAAAAGGATTTTTTAGATTTACATAGATCAAGATTAAAAAATATACTAATAGAAATTTAAAAATAGTAAAATAATTGATAACCCAAATTTCCAATTGATGATGAATTGAATATTTAAAAATTTGCAACTATAAATTTTCTAATTTCTTATAATTCCGGATTTCCGACTATCCAAATAATTGTCAATTTTCCTACCTTAATTGCTGATTAATGAATAATTATTGAAAATTTAACTATTTAAATTGATGATTACTTCGATAATTAAAATTTTCGAATTTTATCAACTAATAATTGACTACTTAATAATCTAACAGCAATTATAATTGATGAATATGGCTATCCCTGAAGAAATCAACGGACAAGTGAATTAAAGAACATAATAATAACCTTCTCCGCACGTCTTGGACTATCAGGGCACTGCACTAACAAATCAATGAGATCCAGAAAGTTGACCAGAAGTGAGTGATTGAGTTTCTTGAGCTCCCTACGGCGATCAAAATGCTGAGGATAGAGTCTCTTAATCCCTTGTGCTTCTAACGGTCTAATGATCGTGTCATCAGCATTGAAGACATTTCCAAACATCGAGTAGCTGTCGTGAACAGGTGGTGGTGGTCTTGGTGCTCTCCCTCGCCTGACATTCTCATCGGTGTACAAGTTTATGTACTGAATAGGTGGCAATGGCAGCGAGCTCACCTGCACGGACTCTGCACTTGCCATTTTTCAATGATCGTTTGCTCCAAAAAAGTTTTCAACTGAAAATACAAGGTTGAATGATTTCTCAATGCTCCCCTCCTTTATTATTGACTATTTTGAATATATTGAGGTGAATTAGGCTTGTTGATTCACCTTTTCAATAATTTTATTCTGGTGACCCACCGAAAACGATTGAATGAAGGCTGAGAGGAAGAAAAGTACAACAACAATCAACTGTGCACAACACGTGTCAATCTCACCAAATAGCACTGTGATGTCCGTGCGCCATTTTGAATTAGATGCATTTTATTTTCACATCGTCGGCAGATTTTCGTCGGTAACACTACCACAATTCTTCTTTACCAACCCAAAAATCCAGCCAAATTACATTATTTCGGCTGTGTGTTTTGGAATGCTGGAATCCCAGAACCATTTCGACGGTGCGCCACCTTATCCACTTTGGCGTATTTTGGAATTTGGCAATATACATACATAATTTGGCAATATTCCACTGACACAAAAATTCAGGAGTAGAATATTTGAGTAATTACAAATTATTCAAGCGGACAGATTAATTGAAATATTACGTTTTCGATTGCTTGCTTATGCGGTTATTGGCTGTGGAACTCGAGAAATATCTGGCCTCAAGCCTAAAAAAAAGAGCACAACAAAAGAATAATAACAAAAACAGTTGTCAAAAGGTGTCCCACAACGCACAACACGTTCTGTTTGGGTCTCGTTAAGTGTTGATAAGTGCCTCGCCAATTGAGCGGTTTTACTCCGTCAGTTAAAGACCATTGCTTCAGGACTGTTGAACCTCTGCTCAGGAATTTCATTGAATATAGTGAGACAAAAGCCAAATGAATCAACAGAGAATGAAGTAGAGTACTGTGTTGTGCTGGGCTGTGCTGAATGTCGATGTTGACTCTGGGCTCGATAACGAACGACAGGATAATACCTCACAAATGACAGTGTGTGACAGAGTGTGATGTGAGTCATCGAGGGAGAAATCGAGGGGAGATGCCAACCACCAGGGTGGATGATGTGTGATGTACAAGTGAGAGGGGCCTGTTCATTTCCGCAAGAACGACATGGATGATGAACAAGCAACGAGGGGTGCTCATAAGATCTGTGAGGTCTGCGGGGCTCGGGCCCTTGGGTACAATTTCAATGCTATCTCCTGCGAGAGCTGCAAGGCATTCTTCCGGAGGAATGCACTCAAGAATAAGGTTATTTGTTGTGTGTATTACTGTATGAAATTTCCTTGAAATTATTCTATGGACATTTCAAGAAATTTCGTCATTAAAAATGCATAATTTAATGAGATAATCAATGCTAACTGGAAATTTTATTGTAATTATTCAATTATCTAGTATTTATTTTAGGATTTTCAATTACTTGAAAATTGTACGTAATTTATGTTCCCGATGCCTCGTTTGTTATTTTATTAGTTTTTCAGTCAGGAAATTTCAGAGAGATTATCCAATGAAAATTAATTTTTTAAATGGAATTTTAATAAAAAATTAAATTCTATCAATTTTTTATAATAAAATATTTCTTTCGAAAATTGAGTTTTCAATAGAACTCCAATAATACTTTTCTTGGACATGTGCATCCTTCCTGAATCTATTTGATCAATGTCCAAGAAAATTGGCGCTTAGACATTATCTTCAGCTCATTCACATTTTACGTTCAAAATTGTAATTCAATATTTGAAGTTAATGAATCAGGGAATCAGGATCAATCACATACGCCAATTTATCTTCAAATCTTCAATTCCATTCCCCTGTTATCAGAACGTGCCGATAGCAATTAGTAGATAAGTCAATTCACGCACTCATACCCGAATGAAACAAAATTGATGAAACTTCAACTCGATATTACTTCTTTCCAGTCCCTCAATATCCAAACGAAATGATGATCACAGAAAAGTTTAGATTTTCAGGGACATGTCGCTGATTTCGAGGGATCCACTCCTAATTTTTAAGAATCCATCTCCAATCATAGGGCATTCACGAAATTCATGAATTCAGTGGTTTTATTGACATTCCTCTGTAATGATTAATTTCAGGATTTCAGATGTCCCTTCACCGAGAACTGCAAAGTGACCCCAGTGACCCGCAGATTTTGTCAAAAATGTCGCCTGGACAAGTGTTTAACCGTGGGTATGAGAAAAGAGTACATAATGACCGAGCACGATAAAGAACTGAAACGCAAGAAGATCGAGCAGAACCGAGCGAAGAAGCGTCCGACCTCGGACCCCCCAAAGTCCCGAAAAATGAAGCGTGAGATAATCGATGAACCCAATTACGACGACACATCAGTATCAGTGGCATCAGTGGCCTCAACAGTCTCGGAGACGTGCTTCTGGGAGTCAGAGCGAAAGTATACAGACCTGGACGGCAAGGGGTCCTCGACAATCGAGAGCATGAGTCCAGTGACAGCAGCAAGTGTTCCCAGTCCCTCGTCGCCAGAGAGTAGAGACATCATAGGGTCGAAAACCCTGGAGATGCTGAAGGAGTCCCCTCCCACCTCTAGCCCCCAGTGCCCCTCCCCAGGAGCTGAAAAGCCCTACGATGCGCATGACTCACCCCAAGAAGTACAAATCAATGAAGAGGGGACTCAGAATGACCCTGAGAGCCTCTCGGACTTCACCTCAAACCCCTCCTTCAGCCCTTCGAGCCACCATATCGAGAGTTCGACGTCTGAGCCGACAAATTCATGTGAAAAATCCAAGAGAATTGACCCCAATACTTCGGACCTTCTCGAGAAACTCCAGAGTCCCAGTTTCATCTTCAGGCTGATGAGAAGGCCTCAGCTGATCATGGAGATTTTTCAGGACGAAACCCTCCTGTCGAGGCTTGTAAACAATCCCAAGGTTGCTCAACTACTGGAGGAGAGCGAGAGGGAAGAAATTCCAGAAGCTTCCACTCAGTCCCTGGCTAACAATGGAGTCTCTGATGAGCTGATAAGAGACATGCTGGAGACTGACCCTGGGATTGGTTATGTGGACAATCCCATTCTGACTGATTTGATCGGGGAATCGAAGGAGGGAGATGATGAGGTCGAACACGCCACCTCCAGCAGTCAGGTCTTTCAAGGGAATGACAAGGTCACCAACGACGTGACCAAGGTCATGCAGGATGTGGGCAGCACACCCATTGCTAATAACTCCATTGAGTCCATACTCTGTGAGGCTATCAAGCTGGAATTCTCGGCTTACTCCTGTCTCGGGAACAATCAGAGTAATAGGGAGCTGAATGACGCTGAGAGGGCCAAGCTGAATGAATTGATTGTTGCTAATAAGGCACTTCAGGCACCACTCGATGATGATATCACGACTTTGCTGGGAGAGGAGTGTTCTATTGATGTAAATGAACATTTTTTATTTGTTTTATGATGAAGTTTATTTATTCAATTCAAGCAAATTTTTTTTAGCTTTGTAAATTGTTTCTTCAGAAAATTTTCTGAAGACGTTTCTAGTAATTTATTAATAAATCTAAAATTAAAGAGACATTTCTAAATGAAATTTTAATTAGTATGAAATGTCATTCTTTCATTCCTTTGCAGGGAAATGCTGGACAAGCCAGTGGAACGCTGCTAAACCTCATAAATTTGACAGCAGTAGCGATAAGGAGGCTGATAAAAATGGCGAAGAAGATAAATGCATTTAAAAATATGTGTCAGGAGGACCAATTAGCATTACTCAAGGGAGGATGTACGGAGATGTTGATTCTGAGGTCAGCCCTCACTTACGATTTTGAGAAGGATCTCTGGAAGATTCCGCACTCCCAGGAGAGCATGTCTATGATAAAAACCGATGTGCTGAAGCAGGCCAAGGGCAATATTTATGCAGAGCATGCGAAGTTCGTCAAGGATTTCGATCCAAAGTGGAGGGATGAGAATATTATCCTGATTTTGAGTGCCATTGCATTATTTACGCCGGACAGAGCCCGGGTTGTTCATAGCGATGTTATTAAGTTGGAGCAGGTGAATTTTCTTGCATAAAATCATCATTTTTCACACTAAATTGAACAGATCTTTGAACAATTTTACTTTGGGAAAAGAGGTTTCATTTCAAGAAAATTTTGTGATTTTTTTCTGCAGAATTTTACAAACATTTAATTTGAAAAATTTTCTGCAGTTGAATGAAATATAATTTTTAGTTCTGATTGCATTGTTGATAGCTATTTATAATAATTAAAAGTAATTTCGCCAAAATGAATACAATTCCAAATACTTATTTTATTTCAGTGTTCAAAGCACAGATGAAAGAAAAGTAAAAAGTTGTTGAAAAAAATGAGCTCAAAATAATTATTCTGGAAAACCAATCAAAAAATGTTCGTTATCTTTAATATCATTGAATAGAATAGCCTCTAATTCAAATTGAGTGAATATTTTCTTCTCATTCCAGAATTCCTATTATTACCTTCTCCGAAGATACCTGGAGAGCGTCTACCCAGGTTGTGAATCAAAATCCATGTTTTTGAGGCTGATCAGAAAGATATCAGATCTGCACAGGCTGAACAAAGAAGTCGTCGGGGTTTACCTAAACGTCAATCCCTCCAGTGTCGAGCCACTGCTGATCGAAATATTCGATTTGAAAAATTGATGGAACGCAATTACAGAGAGGTTATAGAGATGAATATTAGGAGAAGAAGAAGTATATCAGTATCACTGTTCACAGATTTAACGTTGTTTATCATAGAAATTGTATAAATAGGGATTTAGGGAGTTTTGAGAAGGTCCTTTGAACTATGAATCGAAGCTCTTATCTGCAAATTAAGAGTAGCTACCCAGTAAATGGACAATCTGCTTTTGAGTAGGAAATTACGCGGTGAAATATTAAAATGTGAATTGTTGCTTTGCATTTTTAATAACTTGTGATTTTTAATCCTCAAATGACGGTATTTTTTTTTTTCGATTGATTTTTTTTTTTTAATGTTAAAATGCTAAAATGTCTGAATAATGAAATATCTGTCTACTGGGTAGTTTACGCTGCTATTCTCGGCGCTCTACGAATTAACGACGATCAATTGAACGCCATATCAAAGTAATACTCAGTGCTGTAGTTGTAAGGTAGATCAATTTGAGTCAATAGAGATGTGATCATTGAATCATTGTTACCAGGGCTGGGCAATATACTGAATGGGGAGCTGAGGACGGACTAGAGTGAAATTCACCTTTTGAATGCTGATTTTTTGGTTCTTGTTATTTTTTAAAAAATCAGAACAGAAAAATCTATTGTTCAAAGTGAAAAAAAAAATATCGAAATTTGCCTAAAAAATTTAGGTTATTATAAGAACCAAATCTTCGACCCTCAAAATTAAATTCTTGGTCTTTCATGCATCAGAGGGTCTCCAGATATTTTTAATGTTTTTTCTTTTTCTGTATAAAAAAGTATCAACTGAGCTCATTTAATAATATTTTAGTTGGAATTCATAATTAAAATAGATCATTGTTATTATTCTGGAGATAATTATTTCTCCTTGAAATTGTAAATTACGTAATTTTTCCGTTCTCATCCTCAATCAATTTATCAACTCATGAATATTTTCATGATATTCGAACGATGTTGAAAGTATGTCCTTTACTCTACTCTCTCCTGAAGTTTAAACATCTCTGGGTTGTGCTCCATACTGAGAGTGAATCATGAAAGTGCCAGATGAGAGGAAAATGGAGATATTGTGATACACTTCATGTAAATATATTTTTACAAATAACGAAAAACATCAGTTTACTTCATTATCTCCCCACACTAAATTCAGCATAAAATGAACTCCTTTTTCATTCGAATAACAAAGTGACCACGACTTCAGGACTTTAAATGGATCACTCGTTTCACGGTCTGTCTTCAAATCTGTTGAGAAAATTCCGGTTATTTCAGAATTTTTCCATTAATTAATAGCATGACCCGATGATAAAACTTTTGATAAGAAAATTCCTTGATGTTCTGACAATATAACATTCTCAATTGTAATATTATCGTTCTTAAAACTCTCACCTGCCATTATCCTCATCATTCCAGACAATCCCAAGCCCCCAGAGCACCAGAAAAATGAGCACAGGCACAGCGAGGAAGAAAAAAATTGTCGAGACAATTAAAACAACGAGATATCCAATAAAATTAAAGATTTTGAGAATGAACCAAATGAGCCAGTCCCAGATCCACTTGATTGGGCTCAGGACACCCATAATTTAAACGTTACAAAAGGGTTAAACCATTTCGTTGACTGTCAATTTTTCTGAAAAAAATTTCCCAACAATTTTCCACTCATAAAAAATTGTATTTTTTATTTTTTCGAGAAAGACAAAATACAAAAATATATTGTGATGAAAAGCTCGATCTGAATTTTTGTAGCCACATGATATCAGTGTAGAATCGTCAATAATAGTGAATAATAGTGGTCCTAGGATGTAGGAGTGACAGTTGCCTCGCAGCAAGGGTCGACAGGAGCAGTGGAAACCCCACCTGTGGGAATATTCTCACGTTTATAGTGGAAAAAAGCCTCGGTGTGTTCGTCGTGAGTCTTCACCAGGCCCTCGCATTTGATCTTCTCTGCAGCAACATAGCAAGCACCAATCGCCGAAGGCGCTATCAACCTCAGAAGTGTAAGTTCATCGACGAGTTTTGCCTCTTGGATTTCCTCGGTGAAACCTTTTTTCATGTAGTCCCAGGATTTCCAGACTGAACCCACGCAGATTACCTTGAGACCGCCTTTTCTCAGCTTCACATCCTTTTGATAGAGATCAAAAAGACGAATGAGATGAATTAAACTAATAAAATTTGATTAGACACGATTCTTTAGAGGAATTGAACAAAGATTTTAATCAAAACTTTATAATCTCTGACGTTTTAATTTCTTTGTTATATCGCAAAATCTAATAAAAAGAAGAGTGAAAAATTCAGAAAATGAGATTAATATAAAATCAAACAAATTGAATACTTCGATAATACTTTCGCATATTTTTAAAGCAAAAATTAAAAAAAAAAATTTAACGATGCTTACGTTGTGTGCCTTTGGTGCCAGTGCATTAATATGCTTGGCGAGCATTTTTCCAGCAGAGGTAAACAGTGATAAACACAGAGGATCGTTTTTTTCACACCCAGTGGCCAATTCCTTTGTAAACATGGCGAATTTGCTCTTGTTGAAATTATTATACAAGTGTGGGAGCATTGCATTTCTGTTTGGCACATGAAAGAACGTTCTCATCGCTGGCCAAACGTAACTGATGAGATGTGGAGCCTTCTGAAGACCGTCCAGGTCATCGAAGACATATTTTGCAGCCTTGTGAGCAATCCAAAATGCTAAAACGATTTTAATTAATTATGAATCAATTTTACAATAGAAAGTAACAATTAGAAATTTTTTGGCCGGTTATCAAAGAATATCTCGATATCCAAGGGAAATAGCAAAATTTTTGTCCTTGTATGCATGTAGGACGAATTGAGGGCTACAAAAAAAGTCATTACGAAAACTTGGTAATTATCTCCCTTCGATTCGGAGATATTCCCCGAAAACTCAGCTAAGAGCAATTGCTCTGAATGAAGTCAATTGGAGAAAGATGAAATAATACAATAAATACCAAATACCTCCTCCCTCGTCCCCCATCATGTGTCCCCACCCCCCACAGCCGTGCCTACTCCCGTCAGAATTTTCGAGGACTGCATTGCTCCCAGTGCCAGCTATCAAAACGATTCCCCCAGAGTCTGATCCTGTTTTGAGGCTTCCCACTGTGTCACTCCCCACGACGTACTCTCTACTGGCATTTGGAAAATTAGTCGAGAGCATCTCCACGAGTTTCTGATTAGTCTCCTCTTCCTCGCAGCCACTCAAGCACAGGCCCTGAATGAATATTCTCAATTAATGCATGAACTCCTCTAATTGATTGAAGACGTACTGTGCAATCCATTGGTTGTGATAGCGGCATCTCCAGGGCTTCTTTTGCTTTCTCTATCATGCAGTTGATTCTGGATGTGGTTTCCTCCATTCCGAAACCCTGAGAGAGCATGAATCAATGGGTGATGAGGGATATATTAGAATGAGAGTTAATTAAACCAAAAGGAACGATTGAATGATTTTTTTGTTGGTTCCGTCAATTGAAGGAATTTAATAGAATGTAGTAGTTTGGATGATTCAATTACCCAATGATTTGTAGAAGGCCCTGGTACCTCGACCAATCGTTTCCCATTGCCATCCATTACAATCAATAAAGACTGCGTGGCTCCCCTCGAAAAAAAATGAAGAAAAATCAATTAATTAAATGGAGAATGAATTGGTGAAACGAGATAACAATATTTCCATTGTGACTATTTTTTTTTCATTGATACAATACATTTTTTCATAAATTCAGTAAAATAATAATTTTCACCAATAAAAAAATTACCGCTGTGAAAAACTGGGTAATTACTATTTTCACTGTTTGATTTTTCTCCATGAGTGGATTCTTTTGGATTTTTTACGTGAATTTAGTTTTATTCCTTGGCAATTTGCGGAAATCATTTCAACCAGGTAGTATTCCTACAGTTTTATCTCCTGAATTTCCAAGACTCAAGGCCGAGTGATAAGAGTCACGAAGAGTGTCAATCATACTCAAGTGATAATATCAAATAGTACGAGAGATGAGAAATACGGATTTGGATCTTACCCCTCGATTCCACAGATTCTAATCTCATCCGCATGCTTCGCTGACGTGAGCTCCGGAGCAATTGGCTCTTTCGTTTCTGCCATTGTTTCGTTATCACGTATTGCTCATAAACGGTACCTGATACTGAATAAGCGCTCTTTTCCTTCTCTGTAAAATGAATGAAAGGGTTTTTTTTTTCTTCCGAATGAAAGAATTGTAATCATTCTCTTTTCACATTTTCTAATTTTTCTATATTCGTAAATAATTTCTTGTGAGTTTTATCTTTGTTCTATTCAGTCTAAAGAACAAAAGTGTCGTATTGATCATCAGTACCGCAAAAAAATAAAGAATGTTGTTTACGGCAAATAAATTAATAAAACATAAAAAATGCTATTAATCACGAGGAATAAACAGAATAAAATTATCATTGCCTGAACTATGAGGAATGTAAATCCCTCGAGGCTGGAAAACGCCGATCTTCCTGCTGTATCCAGTCGTCTGTCTGCTGCCAGATTGTCACAAAAACATCGATCACAATAATTAACAATAACTCAATAAATTAATCAGTGAATCGATAGAAATGTTCACAAGGGCCCAAAACAATAGGTATTAATTTTTTTTCGTGAAAATTGATCTCACTTGATATGTCAATTTCTGATTTTGAATGAAATCAGGGTGGACCTCATCAGTCGGTGCAGTCCTCGTCACTGACAGCGGCTTATTTCTCTTGTGAAGAGTTGAAACATTTTTTCTCTCTCTCTCTCTCTCCCTCTCTCTGTCTCTCTCCCTATAATATGAAACAGAATAAAAAATGAAAATGTGAAAAATGCAATATTACTTATCAGAAATTTAAAAAGTATACATCAAAAACCTTCTTTTTAGTAAATACTGTGGATTTTAGGACATCAATAAACACCTCAATCAATTAATTAGTTAATGAATCGCTCTCTTCCTCTCACTTTGAAGTATACAAATGTTAATTTTTCTGTGGATACCACCACTCCAAGTAATTTTCCCTTACACTCGTGTCCCCCACTCTTAACATCGAAGAAAAATTCTAGTGCAGCGGCACGTTGGGAGATGGCGGGATTATTCCTCTGGCGGCAGTAGCGTCGCGCAACGGTGAAATCGCCAACTGAACCGAAGGATGGAAGGCGGAGGAAGGTTCTGAAGCGACTCGTCAAACCTCACCATGCGAAACCGTGATGAAATTACGGGAAAGTGAGCCAAAAACGTGTCAAATGCCTTTCTCCCCATCGTAACCCAATAATCCCTCGCCGAATCGCGAGCATCCCATTTCCAGCAGCCAAGTATCTCGTTAAACTCCCAATAGTGTTCGTAAAAACTGGCAAAACTGTGCTCCAAAGCACTTCCGCGAGCTTTCCCCCAGCGCAGATCGTGTTTACCATGTGAAATAAACAAATAATCAATTGTAAATAGCCGAATCGCGCGTACCTACAATTACAATCAGTGAATGAATACCGTTAAATAATGGAGGAAGTCATCTCCGAGGTGATTGTGCCCCCAAGTGCCGTGAAAGAGGAGCCAATTGAGCCCAACAATGATGCCCAACAGTTGCAGATGCAAGTGACAACGAACAACGATGAGAACGAGGGTAGCAGATGCACCCCCGAGAGTCGCGAGAGCGAAGTGAGATATTTCCTCTCAAAATGCGTATTTTGTAATAAATCATTTACCTACGAGGATGAGGCCAAATTGTTGGAGTGTCTTCATGCTGCATGCGGTGGTTGTATAAGTGCCAAATTGAGTGATCACAGTGTATACGTTGATTCGGAGGTCGTATTGGAGGGTAATATCGTGTGTCCAATATGCAATGTCGCGAGTCAGGGTGAAAATCTGATAGAGAATCGTTTTCACACTAAATTCATCGACGATGAGATGAATCAAACGTCCGACGAGGACGCGAACAAGGACGAGGAGGAGGAGAAAAAGTGCACGAGCTGCCATGACAATGCGACAGCAACAAGTTGGTGCGTCGATTGCGAGGAGTTTATCTGTCAGAATTGCGTTATGGCGCATCAGAGATTGAAAATAACGAAGGATCACACGATCAAGCCGAAGGAGGAGGTCTCGAGGGACGGCGAGGGTGCCAAGAAGAGCGATAAAAAAGCCCCGAGCTACCTGTTCTGCTCGGTCCACCCCCACGAGCAGTTGTCCCTGTTCTGTCAGACCTGCGATCGCCTGACATGTCGTGACTGTCAGCTGACTGAGCACAGGGATCACAGATACAAATTCATCCACGAAATAGCTGCTGAAACGAAAACATCGGTTCAAACACTTCTCAAAGAAGTCACGTACAAACGAGTGCTGCTGAAGAGTGCGATGAAGGTGATAGAGGATCGTCAGGTTCTCATAGTCGAAAAGAAGAAGAACCTAGTGCAGGACATAACGCAGATGGTGGTGCAGATGACAAATGCGATAAACACGAGGGGGAAACAGTTGGTGATGCGGCTGAACGAGGTATGCGATCAAAAACAAAATACATTGAACGAGAAGCGAATAGCACTGGATCAATTGTCAAAGCTGACTGATCACTGCATTCAGTTCGTGACATATGCCCTTGAGAAAGGCTCGGACATGGACTTTCTGTACTCGAAGAAATCGGTGACAGGTCATCTGCAGAGAATAAAGAATAGGCGAGCAGACATTCCGAATCCGGAGATTCCAGTGAGAATTCACTTGTCCCTGGAGAAGGTGGCAGACCTGATAAAGGTCGTGTCCTCTATAGGCTCGATATACGTTGACGGGAGGGTCTTTCCCTCGCAGTCCCCCTCGTCGGGTGCAAGCACGCCCACCACAACCCTTCCCACTGATTTGCAAACAGAGCGCAAGCAAACACCCCCGGTTAACGCTCCAGCTGAGAGTCCAACAGTTCCACTGTTGCCTCTTCAACCTTCAATTTCGACTCAAGTCAACACTTTTACCTCAGTGCCTATGACATTCACTCCTCAACCACCAATGGTGAACCAGCCCCCACCACTGCCTCCATCCCAGCCCCAAGCACCCCCTCAGCATTATCCCCCGCAGTATTCAATGCACACACTACCTCCAAGATCCTCCCCACAGTCGCAACCCCCAAGACTACCGTACAACGTGAGCTACAACGGGGCCATTCGCCACCAACTGATGATGCCCCAGCGTCCCCTGGGCAACTGCCACCAGCAGGTCACCTCCTCCACACATCCCCAGCAGGTGCAGTTCGACCAGATGGGGCAGAACGCCAATCTCAGGGGGCTGTTGGCTCCCTTTCAGAGGGCAATGCCCAACATGGCCTACAGGCTGCCCCCTGGCTACCGATACCCAGCTAATAACGTTCAGAGACCAGTGGCACCTGCCACACATACCTATCAGCCCACAAATCCAGCTCTGGTGTCCGGGGGCAGGGTCCAGCAGCTCAACCCAGCCCCCTCGAGCCAGATCCAGAATCCCTACCCCAATTATCAGCAGGCAGCTCGTTGGCATATCCCCCAGTCGGCCAATCCTGGCGTGAATTTTTTTCCCCAGAGACCCATGACACAGGTCCACATACCACCAGCTTCCCTCCCCAACGAGGCTTACAAAATAATGCTCAAGGCACAGCAGAACAACAACACCATCAGCAACAACAACAACAACAACAATAATATGAGTAGTAATATGAGTAGTAATATGAGTAGTGGGATGAGCAATGCTTCGAGTGGAAGCAGTCAGAAGAGTGCGGCGACTGGGGTGGCGAGTGGGGGGGAGACCCCGCAGGTCTCGACTCCTGGACAGACAGTGACGTCTTCGGTCCCTAAGACACCGAGTCCAGTGCCGGGAAAGGCAGACGAGACTGAAAAGAGTCTCGACAAGTTCTGTCAGAAGTCTCT
The DNA here is from genome assembly GCF_001412515.2 of Diachasma alloeum. Taxonomy (NCBI): domain Eukaryota; kingdom Metazoa; phylum Arthropoda; class Insecta; order Hymenoptera; family Braconidae; genus Diachasma; species Diachasma alloeum. Next base: position 553,959 of record NW_021680780.1, on the reverse strand, counting down.
CAACGACTTGATGCTGACTATCGCCAAGTTGGATTCCAATGGGATTGTCGTGATTCCGGAGGCCCAGAAAAATCAGTTGGACTCTGCGCAGGTCGACAGTTCGACGGATGAGGGGGTGAACATGGACAGGGACAACTCGGATGAGGGCTCCAAGGAGATCGCTGCTTCCATGACCAAGGACGATCCCAATGAGGACTGGTGCGCTGTCTGCATGGACGGGGGCGATGCTGTCTTGTGCTGTGACAAGTGCCCCAAGGTCTTTCATCTTTACTGTCATATACCAGCGCTCAAGACATTCCCGGATGAGAGCGAAACCTGGCAGTGCATGCTGTGCACCAATGTGCTAGACACTTCTGACGATCCACCCTCTGACAAACGGCCGCATTTTATGAGCGCTAAGGAATTGAGAATCGCGCAGAGAATTGTGCTGGAGCTTTATTGCCAGTATGAACAGAGTCTTCCGTTTCGGGAAATTGTGTCACCGGAGGTTTGTCATTTTATAGCTTTTTTTCCGTCCATATGTAGTGATCGGGACACCACGTTATAATGCAAGGAAAATTAAAAAATTAAAAAAATTAAAATGAAAGATGATTCGATATTATTTTTTAATATTGTAATGATAAAAATATCCAAGAACAATTCATGTAAATAATGAATGGTGATTGATAAAAGGATCGATTATGATGATTAATGGATATTCTCTATTCTCTTTGCAGATTGCAGAGTACCATCGGATCATCAAAAAGCCAATGGCTCTGGATGTCATCCGAGAGAAACTGAAATCCGATAGCGCCAATCATTACACTGATTTGCGACAAGTGTTTGCTGACATTAGACTGATGTTTAAAAATGCATTTACCTATAATCCTGTGAGTAATGGGTCTAAAAAATCTGTGACTACCGGGGCAAACATACGTGAATACGTGCGGGATGAAATGCATGCTTCCACTTCACTTGCAGTCTCTTTTTTTTGGACTGAGGATCCGATACTATTGCGTATTATTGCAATTGATTGACGAAAACAATCACTCATCACGATTGTCACATTTCCCTCCAATAATTGACTTTTTTTTTTCTCTCAGGTGGATTCTCAAGTCTACCAAGAAGCTCGCAATCTCGAGGAATTTTTTGAAAAATTATTACTGAAGTGGGTACCAAATTACGCCTACGACGATCCATTCTTGACAACAGATGCTGATGAAGACGAGGAGGTGTTCCCCCCGAACAGAAAATATCGAAGAATAATCAACGATTGACACTTGTGTCATTTCTTTTAACACTGAATAATTTTTTCTGCTTAGCTGTAGACGATTGAGCAAAATACTGAATGATCGACATGTTTAATCTGGATGGGCCAGGATTGATTTATCCATCAATATCATTGTTAGTTCTCCGTTGTTAGCCGTTAAAAGTTATCAAAATATTTTATAACTGTGAATCAAAACGTGAGAGGAGAAATGGTCAGAGTATGACATTTTTTTTTCTGCAATCGCGACAATGACTGGTGTTCAATGACGAGAAATGATAGAAATATGTATACGTGTAAAATGCACATCGCGCCCTATCCATATCTATTTTAATCCTTCAAACGATTCATTTGATTAATCGTGAATTATCCCGATCCGTTGATTTCGAGTAAGCATCATCATATAAACGATATTCATTTAGCCTACCGAATTAATATCCTCATTTAGTTTAGACTGATAATTTATTTCTCTCGCCGACATGAAACAAAAATTTGTAAACATTTTTATTGAAATCATAATTTTACCGAGCAGTTGCTATGTAGAGTATTGTAAATTCTGTTGAATTCTGGTGAAAAAAATATTCAGCAATTTAGTTGACTATCAATTGTTACTATAGAAATAATAAAATTTTGAATTTTCGGTATTAATCGTCAGTTTACTTCTTCAAGTAATGTTTACGCATTAAGTCTCAAATGATTGGATACATGGTGTATTTTTATATATACATATATAAATATATATATATATTATTATGAACTATTGAATATATACATAATTACAAATAACTCTGGTTGTTATTTTTGCGTGAAATACTATTCACTTCAGATAGGAGCAGTTCCACGTCAAAATGCAAGATAAAAAAAAGTCGATGACGAGCATCTTCTCGCCAATTTTTTTTCCAAACAGTTGGTCTTCAAATAAACATTTTGAAAAAAAAAATCATTGAAAAATATTGAAAATTGAAGAAGTTATAATTTTTTGACCGCACTATCCCCACCCGATCGGTACTTGGGACGTTTTTGCTACGCGCTCGTTTGAGCTGCACACGCAAAAATTTCATTTTTCAGTATTTTTTTCAATATTATTGATAAATAATGCTCTTAGGCGACAATCTTTTTCACTCAAAAAATCCTTGATCACATGTTCCAAATGTGCCTAAAGTTTCATGACTTTGGCTGCATTTTTCCTTGGATTTTGCAGTTTTTTCAGTGATTTCCATAAGATCACGGGTTAAATGACCACTTTTTCAAAAATTCATAATAAATTAACGTACGTACGAATACGTAAAAAAAAGAAAAAATGGCTGTTTTTTTCAACCCAATTATGGCCCAATTATCTTTAACATAGAAATAATTATAAAACAAAGGACTACGACGTAGGTAAAAAATAAGTTACGATAAGATAAGAAGTTTCCTGTTTACGAATTTAAATAAAATTTTTACAGAGCAGAGAAATATTTAGAGCGAACAAGCCGAAAAATACCATCAGAGCAGTAAGCAACTTGTCAATTGTGAGTAGTATTAAGAAGATTACAAGAATATCTATGATCAAGAATTAATGTTGCAAATACCAGCTATGATAAATGAATAAGATAATGATTTATATAATAAGGGAAAGGGAGATTAGCTGAGCTCCGAGCAAAGAATTGAACCCAGCGTTTCTTCATCAAGTAACCAGTGTCTCAGTTGGCTCTTAAAGGAAGCAGGCGATAATACGGAAGCATAAGTATTCTGTATAAAAAGTGAAGCTCTATCACAGAATAAATTCGTGCTGTTGAGCAGAAAAATTTGAAAGTAGTCAATAACATTGAACCAGAAATAATCCCTAAAAATCGCATCATGTATTCTGATTTATGTTTTCCATCGCGAAATATTCATTTGATTTTTATATTATTCGGCGCCATAATAGCAGGTACAGCGACAGCAAATGATCAGATCAACGAGTTACAATCTAAAAAAAAAATACCATACGATCCTGAGATTGAAACAGCAATAGTGAGTGAAACATAATTAAAAACAAAAATCATAAAAAATTCTAGATTTTAAATTTCAAAATTTCAAAATTTCAAAAATTTCAAAAATTGAAAAATAATCAAAAATAAAAATGAATAAATTATTCGATATTTCAGTAGCGAAACAGTAAAACGGTTCATGTCGATTTAGGCCTAAACTGAATTTTTGAAGAATATCTCGGAATCTGAGGAAGACAGCAGAATTTTTGTCAAGACCTTGTTTGTAGCGCCCATTGCGCTGTACAAAAAAAAGGTCATTACGAAAATTTCAAAATCTTCCTTAGATTCGGAGATATTCCTCAAAAACTCAGCTGAGGTCTAAATCGACTTCATTACTGGTTTCAATGGACCATAATTCTCGCCATGGTTTCAGGTGAATATGGTCAAAAACGCGGGATATGTCCTCGACGAGCACATAATCGAAACTGACGACGGATATTTACTAACGTTGCATCGACTTCGGAATGAGTCAGGATCCCCAATATTCCTGCAGCACGGACTGCTGAGTTCTTCCGCCGACTGGTTCTCACTTGGCAAAGAAAAAGCCTTAGGTAAATAGCTTTAATATTCATGATCCTACATTCGTTTTTCTTGAAATTATTCAATTTTACCATTGCAGCTTATTTACTATCGGATCTGGGATACGACGTGTGGTTGGGTAACGACCGAGGTAACGCATTGTCTAAGGCGCACGTCAATCTATCTACGGATGAATCCGAATATTGGAACTTCTCATGGCATGAAATGGGAATCTACGATTTACCTGCTATGATAGACTACGTTGTCAGTAATACAAATAAGAAGGTGATCTACATTGGCCACTCGATGGGGACGACAGCGAGTTATGTGATGGCAGCAGAACGCCCTGATATGCAGGATAAATTGAAATTGATCATCAGTTTTTCACCAGTTGTCTACATGACTCACATCAAGAGTCCTCTATGGCTCTTGGCACCGGTGGTCGATAAACTAGAGGTCAGCATCCACACTTTTCAGCTTTTCATCTAACGTTTCGAAGGGATAAATTATTTCTATAGAATTCCAATAGAATTTTCTATAACGATTTCGCTAGGTGTTCTATTAAATTTTTTCATACGTGTCTGACTTGTTACGTTTCATCACTGTTCCACCAACTTAAGGTTTCTACATAGAATTTTGATTTTTCAAGATGATTGCAAAAACCATTGGCTTCAACGAGCTGTTCGCCGCGGATCATATGATCGGTGTTCTCCTGCGACATTCCTGTAGCAGCAATACCGTCACCGGGCATTTGTGTGCGAATTTAATTTTTGCAATAGCCGGATTTGATACGGCGCAGATAGATTGGGTGAGTCGGAAGAGAAAGATTAACATTAAACATTAAAAATTAACATTAATATTAACATTGAGATTCCAATGATTGCCGTAGGATCAATTGACAACTGTCACGGGTCTCGCTCCTACTGGGAGTTCAACAAAAAGTGTCATTCATTATTTGCAAGAAGTAGAGCGTTACCAATTCAGGCAGTATGATTATGGAGTATTGGATAATTTAAAAAAATATGGTACGCCCACTCCACCAAAATACGATATATCAAAAATAAAAGTTCCCATTGCTTGCTTCTACGGTGACAACGACTGGCTGGCTGAAGTTCGCGTAAGTCAAATTAATTTTCTATTTATAGAGAAACGTTGAAATGAGGCAAAATAATTGGCAAATAATAATATAATATATTTGGTATTATTTCAGGATGTAAAAAGATTCTATGCGGAACTTCCCAATGGAATCTCAATCCAGAGAGTTAATCTCACATCGTTCAATCATGTAGATTATCTGTGGGCGAAAGACGTTCCAGACTTGCTGTATTACCCAACGATTGATATCATTAAAAGTTTCGATTAACTAGTGGCTGTCGCTCACGTGGCTTTTCCTCAATTTGGAATAACATTTCACTAACGATTTTTCAAAGTTTTATTCAAATAACTTAATATCATAGTTTTAAGTGTTATAAAAAATTTCAATCGAATCATCGGTTGTGGCAAGTATATTCAATTATATATGTTATTCAATTATATAGAAGTATATTCCTTCTGATTAATCAATAAAAATCTGATAAGCCTGGCAAATAAGACTATTTCTTCAACGCATATAACTGGTAAATAAAATGCTTCATCTTCTTATGGTTTGAATTCACAATTATGCCTACAAAATTTGATATTGTGGTATTAATCAATTAGATATTAATCAATTTAAGAAACGTCAGGAATATTGAACCCCTTGAGACGAGTGGATGGAGAATCGATTTGCGAGCATGTACAAAAGTTGGCAGAATATGCTTTTGTCTGCAATTTTGTTTTCCAGAGTCCCACAAAAAAAAAATAAAATAATTTAACACTTGAATTGTAATGAAAAAATTGACTTAAAATATCATCTATTCATTGATATTTAATTGTCAGTAAAGCATAATTAGCAATTCGCCAGCTAACGGCAGCAATGTGGTATGCTGTACATCAACAAAATGGCTGTCGTCAACTGTCCGTCTGCTGGAGAACAAATGAACGACAAACCAAATGCACAAATGTCTTTCAAATCGTGATTTATTCATAAAAAATCAACAATCATTACGAAGAAATGTTCTACAGAGAAATATTTCATCTCACATTATCAAATTTCAAAAACCTCCTCCTCTCTGTTGAGAGAAATAAGTGAAAACAAGACACAGGTGCGTCAACTACTTCGAAACAAACATTGGGAGGCAAGCACAATTGTACAACTCGTATTCATAATTTTACCATTAATGTATCTATCGTGTACATATGTATAAACAATACTCGATCATCAGTGCCTCCAAACACCAATAGTTAAAGGAATTAATATTACCATTTAATCGTAATTGAACCAATACGAATATAAATACGTGACTGGATGAAAAAAAATTCATTATGCAAATTCAGGGAGAATGAGGGAGAGAATAGTTGCATGGCATGCACACGAATAATGGCGCGTTTGAACATGTTTTATAGTTACGTAAATGCAATAACAAATGTTTTTCCTTCTTTCTTTCAGTGGACATACGGTGGAATGTGACTTATGTTACAGATAATTCAATTTTTTTTTTCCTAGTTGTTCATCTACTCTTTATTCTTTATTTGGCTTTCTCCGGCGGGGTCCATCGCCACTTCCTCCCTGTTCGTCCTGGGGAAAGTTTTGTCAATTAAAAATGATAAAATGTGTGTTAATGCTCATTGAAAAATAATACGTATTCAATGAACAAAAAAAAAATCATGCAAGGAAAAATTGAGAGACATTACCTTTTCACTCGCGATAATTTCATCAGTCTCTTCATGATTTTCATTATTATCGTTAAGTGGTTCATCAGGGCGGGGTAAACGAGGCACTTCGTCCTCAGGGTTGGCATTACCATCGGGGGTCGGGTACTTGGTCTCATCAGTGGGAGCAAGCGGATCCTTCTCGTCGTCAGACGAATCCTGGCCGATGAAAATTATTTAAAAAAATGTTCTCCAGTTTGGGAAATAAAACAAGCATGCTACGTGGTAATTTCAGTGATACCTTTGAGGAGAAGCAGCAGCAATAGATGATGAGCAATAGGGGTAGGCCAGTGGATACTATGTACACTGCCCAAATCCATGGGTTTTCGCTGGTGAAATTAGCAACTCGACGCCATACACTTGACTAATTGAGGAAAGAGGGGGCTGAGTAATTAGGTGGATAATAGCCTACAGGTACTTAAGGGTATTCAAGTACTTTGGCCGGTTCGTTGATGGGATTATTTATAATTTGAAAACAAATCACTTGAGAAAAATTTATAAATTTGATGGGCAAAATGGAATGAAATAGAATTGCAGTGGATTAAATTTGGTATACGCAGTAGCTCTACTGGCACAAAGCTTTCACAAATTACTCTGAATTTTCATTTTGAATCTCTGTACCTCGCGTGATCTTCTGAAGAGGTACGAAATGTAAATGACAATTGGTACAGCGCAGTAGATGAAATAAACCGCCCACCAACCGGGCTTATAGTTCATGGATTTCATCATTCGACCCCACAATGTCGCCTGAGCACGTTTGCATTGCAGAGGTTTCATTTTTATCTTATTTACTTTGTATGTAATTCATTCAAGTGGATGAAGCGGGAAAAAAAAGACTCAATTCGTCGCAAAAATTGAGTTTCCTGAGTAATTTTCAATTGGATTTGAGGGGAAGATGGTTTTTAAAAAATTTCATCTCCCGTAGAAAAAAGATGATCAATTTTACCACTTCATCGAATTTGAAAGTATTTTCAACTACTTACACCTTCCTGAGCGATTTTCTTTCGTCTAATCTCGAAGGTGTCGTCGGCCCACTGTTTAGCAACATCTTCATCGTCAGTGATTATGAGATTGTCGAAGAGAATGTCCGGAGACATTGACCAGAGTTCAAATCCAATAGCGCCCTGTGTAAAGAAAAATGTAATTAATTTTTTTTTCAGAATTTTTTTACCCTGAAAATGAGCAATTTTAGCTGTTTTTAACTCGAGAGTCATTACGTGACCAAAGTTTACACATGATAAATTATATTGTTCGAAAATTTTTTATGGGTTAATGATAAAAATATTGGAAATAATTTAGAAACTATTTGGATGGAAAATGTATTTAGTGATGAAAACTCTTAATGATCCCTAAAGCTTGATATTTACGCTGAAGTGAAGATAAGAATGTAAAGAAATGGGGAAAATCATTAACATGAACCGCGGAGAGAAATTCCAAACGTTGTACAAACTCAACGACAGTTTAAATTTACAGGGGCAAATTATGAAATTTTATATTTTTGAGCATCAGAAAGGTAAGAGTTTCCCCTCTTACTTGAATTTTCAATAAAAACATCAATATTCAGTGTAAAAATATGCGGAATTTTCTATTAATTTAACATTCAAGAATATGTTCACCTGATTGTCCCCTCATTTCTATCATCTTTCATGGAACAATTACCCTGAAATTGACATTTACCTTTGAGGTATCAACGGCATTTTGAATTTTCAATTAAATGAATATAAAAATTGATCCCTTAAAGCAATAAAATAAATAAATAAATGAATAAATAAAAACTACTCACAATTGGCATCATCTTAAAAGGCTGTTGATCATTGAAATACTCCGGATTATGAACGAGCCTGGGCTTCCACTGTCCCTTATAATTAGGATTATTAATAAGAGCAGGAAGCCACTTGCCCTTGTACCTCGGATTCTTCTTCAATTTTTGTTTGTAAACTCCACACCCAGAGATGCCCTCGCACTTGGGATTGGGTATCTCCGGTGGTTCCCACTCGCCATCCATCTCCACATCCCAGTCGTCAGGTTTAGCTGAATCAGGATTTGGAATGGTGGGTGGTTCATTCTCGAGCCAATCCTCCGGCATGACATCGTCCTCATCGACAATCTGGGCAGGTGCATCTTCGTCCCAGTCCTCTGGTTTAACAGCCGTAGGATCTGGTATTTTCTCCCTGTCGTCCCAGTCCTCGGGCTGAATGTCATTCGGATCCTCAATCTCCAGAGGTGGATTGACCGGTGGTGTGAAGTCATCGAGGAGAGAGCCCTCATTCACTATTTTACCGTCGACCTTGACTTGAAATGAATTGTCAGATCTAACGATGAGTGTGTAGAGATGGGGTACTTTGTCCTTGAAGTAATCCTCGAGTCGTTCCTTGGCTTTTTTACTGTGCTTCTCCTCGATACTACCATTGATGGGATTTTTATGACGAAAGATGAAGTGGAGCTTGTGATCGGTGCCACACTTGTCGGGCCCAAACATGATAGTGTAGGGGGTCTTGTCGTGGAAATTTGTCAGGTCCAGGGAGCCCTCCTCCTGGGTGAGGAGCTTCAGGTAGGCACCCCCGCACTCCTGGCCCTCCTGGAAATTAACTTCGTACTGGACGACCAGTGGCTTTTCCTCAAACTTGAAGGGCTTGTTGAGGAGAGCTGCTATGGCAGCATGTCGAGCTTTGCTCTTCAATACTAGGCCCAAATCGCCGTCTTGAACACTTCTGCTTGGCTCCTCGACGGCCCAAACACCTTTTGTGATTGATTAAAATTAGTTGCGGTGAGGGGATTAATCAATTGATTTTCATTCATTTCGGTTTATTTTGGAACGATGAGCCTAGTTATTGATAAATATGTCTAAATTCAACATAAATAGTCAAATGTTTATAAAAACTATTTCTACGGCTCTTCCTTCTCTCAAAAATCCCCCACCAAAGAAATCGTCCAAATCAATTAAATTAAATTACCACCTGACGAAACAGAAACATTACCATCGTATTTAGCGATATCCTCATCGATCTCCTCCTTCTTAGCCTGCGACTGTACCCAAATAGCACTGAATCTCTCCCGATCATCGAAATGCTCGGCTAAGTACGCAAACCCAGAGACAGTCGGGCTCTTGTAAACGGGTTTTTGGTTATCCTCATCATCACTGGCATCCTGATCATGAGTGTGGCTCTCTCCCAAGGCCCCAATAACCATAAAAACACTGAAAATCACAGCCCCCAAAGTACAAATACGTCTTCTCCCCATCCTGAGCCCTGGAAAACCAAAAACAATCCACATGAATAAAAAACTAGAGCACTCGGGCTTGACACGTAACCTAATTCAATTAATAATTCACTCCAATGCCACACTGCACTGGCCTAACCACGAGACTTACCGGTTGAATTTTCCAGTGATAAAGAGCCTATTCTCATAGAATGCACATGAGTATTTCTTCCACCTCCACCGCAGTATCAATGAGAGTCCGAATAAATTACGTATGCAAAAAAACGATTTGCACTTTCTTTTATTTGTTCCCGATTTTGGTCTGTGCGTTGTCCGAGTAAAATCTACGACTGGGGGACGAACTTCCGAATAGAAAAAAATAAATTAGGGTGAGGTTCGGTCGGTCCGATGAGGGGGGACTAGAGCGTGGAACGTCATCAGAAAGTGCATAATATAAATGAAAGAGAATTTTCTAGCAGCTGCGCCTAAGTCAGATCTCCGGACAATGGTACGGCAAGTACCATCGGAGTAGAAAATGGATTTCCATTTTTTTCGTCGCCAGAAGATCATTCAGCCAAAACCAATTTCCATACATCATTTATAACCTTCGCATCTACAATGTAACAATTTGGGTTTTACAGAATAATTTTTTTGTAATGAAAAAAATTGGAATCCAGTTCTTATTCCAATGGTAAGTTGCAATGCTTCTTAACTTTTGGACGACAGTTACCATCACAGTAGAACATTTCAATCCAATTTTTTTCTAGGGTGAACTGATCATTTTTGAGAATTCAAATTCTGACACGCCTCATAACGATGTTATACAGGATGTCCGGATTTCCATCTATCCAAATAATCACTTCGCCGTAAAAAAAAAATTGAATTGAAATATTCTACTCTGATGGTAGCATGTCTTCGTGGAGTTAGTTTATTACTACATGACCATTTCCCACTGCATTCATTTACCGACCGATCCTCCCCTGTATCGAACAATTTCGCCCTTACCCCCCCCCCCCCCCCCCCCCCCCCCCCCCCCCCCCCCCCCCCCCCCC
>NW_021680780.1:493543-542962 GCF_001412515.2 Diachasma alloeum | reverse complement strand
CCCACCTTCGCCGTCATCGGCCGACACAACATCATTTTTTGTTGATGTAGTGGGTAAATGTCAATTCTAATAATAAATCCCCCGAAAAGAATCTCGGAAATAAATCGAAAGCATTGTGCAATCGTCCATAGCCTGCCACGTGTATCCTTACTGCGAAAATCATCAGTTCTGGATGCAGGCTGTCATAAACAGACTTTGCTGTGATATGTGCTCGTACACGTCTGTCAAAGATACTATTTAGTTGGTGGGTGTAGTGTCGCATTACTCAACTCAGCAAAAGGTGATTTCGGTGCCTCCGTAGAATTCGATGCCAAAGAACGGTAAATTTCCCTTCATTCATCTGCTCATTAACATTCCGGGGATGACTCGAGGGTAATGGAGGTACAAACATGTCACATTTTTGGGTCGAAAAAGTCTGCTGACGAGATTTGTCTAGTTGTTTACTATTGGGCATGGCCGATATCTGTTTTTACGAGCCGCACGTCATTTTTATCTCCATTTGCCAGATTAATTGATTTATCAGTGTCCACAGACTCTCTAAGTCTATCAAAATTATCAGCTCCGGGTCATTTCACACGCCTCCCTGCGATATTTGTTTCATCGCTGATGGATGAAAAAGGTCCAGACGGTGAGAAAAAAACACAAGAGCAATTTAACCCAATTGACGAGTTCTGTTTGACGTTAAACTAGTGACCTCACTGCGCCATCAATTCTCCCCGACATAAAACCATATAGGTAAAGAAATAAAACAGAAATGGGAGGAAAATATCAACGATAATGAATAATAAAACGGAACAACTAAGCAAATAAAACGATAAGGAAAATTAATTGAATGTCAATGACGAAAACTTTAGTAGTACTTCATTTAAAATAACTATTTTCCGGTTATAAATTTAAGCATAGGGACGAGTGGGGCACAAGTGTACATTTTCGAGTTTTTTTTAAATTTTAATGATTCATCGAATTGTCAATGCAATGAGATTATTTTTTAAATTCCGAATGAAATTTTTTTTTTAAGTGACAAATTGATTTCTAAAACATCAATATTGAAAAAATAAATCAAGTGTCCCTTTGTCTGATCTTCCTGTGATAATTATTAAAGACAATTTATTAACAATTTTGTCCCAATGAATTTTAATTAATGTTTGCCTTTAGGGGATCTCAGATAATAATAGTAAAACGCATTCTATCTGTCAGTTATTTTCACATTGAGAATAATGAAAAGTTGAAAGGGAAATTGTGGGTTTAGCACGAGTGAGATTATCCTACAATGGTTTATTGCATAAGTGAAAGGACTGTTTGTGGGCAATTCCATGAATTAATTGTTATGTGGGGCTACAGGTGGTGTAGGAAGATGCTATGGCGGCCTCGGGGTCACGCAATAACGAGGAGGATTTGAATGGGGAGTCTGAGTCAGAGGGTAGCAGTATTTATCAGTGTGGATCGGTCATATCAACAGTACCTGATAGGCATGGCTTCCTGGGGGGAGCGCAGTACAGTCCTGAGAGGTGAGAAGATGATGAGTTTCCATTCGATAGATGTTGTTTTCATTCTTTTCAACATTTATGCCTTCGAATATTTTATTTAGAGGAAAAATGGTAATAGAGGAAATGGTGGTTTCACTTGAAGAAGAATCAGGTTTTGATAAATATCTCGGAATTGAAGAGCAATAGTGAAATTTTTATGGAGAGGAGTCAGAGCTAAAAAATATTTTTGTGAAAATTTCGATATTTATTTTGATTTCGTAAAAAATGCCTCGAATTTTTTGGTCAGGGGAAATATTACTTATGAACATTATACTTTGAATTTTTTTATGAACATTATAAATATCGTCTGATCTATGGCAAATGAGGATATATTCACGAGGAAATTTTCTGCAGAAAGTGAGAGCTACAAAACTCTTTCTAAAGTGAAATTAACTGATCTCATTCCACCAGTTCCCTATCAAATTTAGTCTCTTCACTTTTTTCGCCCCACAAATCAGTCTTTTAATTGATTATTTTTCCTCTCAGAAAACAAGCAATATCTCCAGAGGTGATTTTGAGAAGAGAGAGAAAATGGATTCGTATGCTGAACAACTGGAGTTCATTTATGACAAATAATTATCGTAAAGTACGTGAGAGATGTAGAAAAGGGATACCACCGTCAGTGAGGCTTCGTGCCTGGCTAAATCTCTGTGGTGGTCAGTTACTGATGACGGAAAATCCAAATTTGTACGAGGAATTGTTGAAGCGTCCTGGGGATCCAAAGTACATCGAGGACATCAAGAAGGATCTGCACAGGCAGTTTCCACACCATGAGATGTTCGTGGAGAATGCACCTGGCCAGCAGGAATTGTTTCAAGTGCTCAAGGCTTACTCAATACTGAATAGTAAAGTTGGATACTGCCAGGCACAAGCTCCCATTGCTGCTTTTCTGCTGATGCACATGCCAGCAGTCCAGGCTTTCTGGTGTCTCGTGGCTGTTTGTGACAAGTATCTTGTTGGCTACTACAGCCAGGGGATGGAGACACTTCAGAGGGATGGGGACATACTTTTTGCATTGTTGAAGAGAGTGTCACCAGTTGCTTATAAACATCTGGTGAGTTTAATTTTTTTTGTATCTCATTGACAACTGGAATTGTTTTTTTTTTTTACATAAGGATATTTTTTTGGTAATAATTATTTCCACAATTATACGAAAATTAATTTGGTTAATCATTGAAATCACAGAAAAAACAGAAGATGGAACCGATTTTGTACATGACAGAGTGGTTCCTCTGTGTCTACACAAGAACCCTCCCCTGGGAGAGCATCCTGAGGATTTGGGACATGTTCTTGTGTGAAGGAGTGAAGATAATCTTCAAAGTTGGTCTTGTACTGCTCAAAGGATCACTGGGACGTTCGTCCCTCACCAAACAATGTCCCACCATGTATGAAACCCTCCAAGTATTACGAAACCCTCCACCAGAGATAATGGAAGAAGAAGCACTAGTTAATCAGGTGAGAATTCCATCCCTGATTCATCTAAACATTCCATTAATTCCCCATATTACACTGTTAAAAATTCTTTACTGAAATTTCAAGGAATTTCGTAATTAAAAATTCAAAGCTTTATGGAAAAATCTATAGAAACTGTTAATTTCAGTTCAATTATTCCATGAAAATTGACAAAAATCAGGGAAATTCCCGTAATTATTGAAATTAATTACAAATTCAGTATAATTTCTTCCACCCTTTAACTTACATTTTTTTCAAATTTTTCTAATAAAATTTTCAAAATTCTTTCAGATCATGAGACTGAATTTGAGTGAAGAGGATTTCGAGTACGAGCACCAGAGACAGATTCGAAAGAGAAGTAAAATGAAGGAGCAAACTTCTCACGCCACTGCCAATGGGCTAGACTGAACCTCTCAATTGCAAATCCTCAAAAAAATCCCCAAAAAATCAATGAAGAATCAATATCCTAATCCTCAGTCAACAGGTGTGCCTTTCTCACAATTAATATCCTCAATTAAACAAAAAGAGAAGTAATCATACATTTTCTAAGGCTAGTTAGACAATTAAAGACAGACAAACATAATAATCAAATTGAATAATCGAAGTATCTTGCGCACATTCCCATGAATAATCCCATGAGTCCCCATTATATTTTCTAATGTAAAAACCTCAAACCTCATTGACAAAAAAATCAATGCACAATTAATATATTTTTCCTCAATATAAAAAATCTCACAATTACTGTTCATAATATTCATAACTGAGATAAATGGAAAAATCGTTATTGAAATTTATGTTCCTCAGTTAATATTAATATTTATGTACAAAACTTAGGTATCTCCATAATCAGTCGTATTTTTTAATAATAAAAGATGATGCTTATTATATTATGTAATAATACTGAATGAAAGATTATTTAATTTCGTTGAATTGGTGAATAAATAAGACATTTGATTGAGTTTAAATAAAAATTTTGTTATTCATTGAATGAGGTAAAGTTGTATTTCACATTTTCGCTTGATAATAACATTCTAAAAATGAATCAGTGCTTTCGATTTCGTCGTGAACGGGATTTGGGGGTCGTCGTGGAGCTCTCGGGGACAATTATTGTACCACCAGCTATGTCGTCTTTATCCGTTGAATTCTCAATCTGCTTCTGTGCCTCCAAGAAGAACATTAGGTCTCGTATCTGCTCCTTGAGGTCTTGGATCTCCCTGTCTTTTGCATTTTTGCATTCTTTCAGCTCCTCCTGCAGTTGCTTGTGCTTCGTTTGCCAGGAGGTCTGATTTAACTGAAGGGCCTGCCTCAACTCCTTCTCCTCAGACAATTCAGATTGACACTGATTTAGCTTTGTTATAGAAGTCTGCAAACGTTTTTCGAGAGCTAATTTCTCTTTTGTTAGAGCTACTATTTTCTCCTGAAATGCAAATAAATGCAAATATATGAAAATTATGAAAATTCATTAATTATTAATCATTTTTATTTTTATGTAGATCGTTAGTTTTAGTATTTCACATGAATTTTTCTTTAAAAGCAAGTAATAGCTGCATTGAATGTTCAATGTTGTAAATTTGAGTTGAATTTAATATCAAATCGTTTGTCTTGAAAATTTAAGAAAATTTAATTTTCACATTGAATTTAAAAATTCATGAATCTCTGAAGTCTAAAACTCCAATGAGTGAATTTTTGTAACCGATTTTTTTTCAATTAATTGTACCTTAATGTGCGAATTTTCATCTGAAATTATATTCAACTTCTCCCTCAATTCCCCAATTTCTGAAGAGGATCGTTGCTCAATGCGATTCAACCGATCCTCGAAGTACTGTCTCTGTGTCTCCAACTGAGAAGTGAGTAAGTACGTAAATTCCAGTTGCACAGCATCAACTTTCTCGTCTACAGCTGCCCCCTCGCCCTTCGTGGACTCCTGGCCCCCCTCGACCATCTTTCCATCCTTATCCTGGAGCAAACGATGCACAAAGTTATCACCGACGTAATCCCAGACTCGATTGTTTTCAAGCTGCATTGCATAGCAGTGGTGTGTGTCACGGTAGTGCTCAAATGCATGACCCTGATGGTAACGAGAGCAACCGATGTGGCCACAGATCAGGCAGATCCATAGGGCATCGTTGCTTGTGTCTGCAACTGAAGATTACAGTTGGATAAATAAACATAAAATAAAATTGAATTTTCGCAATTTTCCCTGTCATATGGATCTGGAAATGAAAATTTCATTTACAGGTAAAATTTTCTAGTTTCACTATTTATCAATAAATAATAATTAATATTTTTTACATAAATTAATTCCAGTTTCGTTACATTCAACTCAATTTGGCGTATGCCAATCAATAAAAACTCATCTTTTAGATTGGACAAAGAGTTTTCCCCAAAATAGATAAGAAATTCAATCCAATCCCATTAAAAAAGTAGAGAATGAAGGAAAAATGGATTATTTGAAAGCAGTTAGAACAGATTTAGACAGATTAAAGTGTCATTACCACACTCCATGCAGTGGCTGTCTGCCACAGGCTCAGGTGTTTGTGCATAACGACAGACAGGACACGAAATATCACCCCACTTGACCAAACAACTCGAGTGAAACGTGTGATTGCATAATATCGTGAGTATTCCATCAACACTCTCGTCCATTCTCTCCAAACAGACTGGACAAGAAGGCAGTTCTGTATGACCAGTGAGGGCCATTCCATTGTCCGCTACCTCGACCCTCGAGACAAAAACCATGTGGCAAACTACCTCTGGCTCGAGGGAATTATAAGGGGCTCCATTGAACGTATCGTAGAACTCATTCGCCGCAGCCTAGAGCCAAAAAATTGATCTCTAAGTTAATTTGCATCTGGCATTATGACAATCTTCATTCCTCTGGATTATTTTTGACGAAATTCACGTACAGACGAGCGCATTGTGATGAGCGCCATGTACTGGTTGGGACTGTTGTCCCGGAGAATCCGAAAATGCTGGATGTCCTGGTGGCAAGCTGCTGTGAATGTCAGTAGGTCGTGACAGGTCATTGTTGCTGGGACTGAGAGGATACATATCGTGTGACTGCGATCGGCGGCTGAATGTTTCTCTGTTAATTCGCTAGAGGAAGATTTAATGATTGTTGAATTGGATGTCATGGAGGAAGGAATATTCAGTTCACTGTTAGAAATTTTTTTGAATAGTTTGAATAGACTAATAATTTATAAATTTGAGGGTAATATATTGGGGGTTTGAATTAAATTCGAAATGGATCGGAAACTCAATAGAACTGAGGTTTTTGATGCAAAATAGTTGAGGAGATTTCAATGAAAGCTTGAATTCTCAAACTTATTCTGAATATTGAATACTACATTCAATTGAATTTTTAATAAATGAGAATTATTAATTGTTGTTATTGTAATATGGACCTTATATTTTATTGAACAAGAAAATTCCATGCAAAAATCCAATTCATCCCGAAGTTGTTCTACAGTGTTGGAATTTTTAAAAATGTTAAAAATATCAACTTCATTAATTCGAAATTTCAGTAGTAATTTTCTAACATTGGACTGAATCAATTGCAGCAATCTAAACGTAAATATGAACATACTCTTCTTTATAAAGATGCAAGATCCCTTTAGTGACTTCCACAAAGGGATTACCAGAGATAAAATTGATCTGCTCTGTTGATGATGCGTTGGGCGGAGATCCCTCGACAGTTGCTGTGTTAATCTGATTCGACGACGACGAGGACTCCTCTGAGTTTGGCCTTGAGTGCGGTTTACTCGATCCCTGGGACGACAGCAGAGGAACTGGACCCTCAGTGACACTTGCGTAACTCTCCACTGTGATATCACGAGGCTCTCGCCTTCCTCGCATTTTCCTAGCTGCCATTGTGCCTGAAGTGATTAAAATTTCATAAATCAACAGTAGAAAAATTGAATTTTGCTGTTACTCAGGGTCTATTGACATTGTTGGAACGTACTTGCTGTCTCTTCTGCCTCTGGGTCTACAATCTCAATGCGAATGACGCACAGTGACACCAGTATTATTGAAGACATCACACAATGAGCCAGAGGCTCATTTTATTTCACTGTTGATGGATCCACCAACTTTTTTCTTCTCAGTGATCGAACGAAATTTTCTGTTTACTTTACTTGTTGGCTGTGATTCATGAACAAGCACGTCCTGGTCTCTCTCTGTTTTGATGGAGATCAGCTGGTCACTAGGCAGGAGTACAAGTCCAGGTAGAAATTCCCTAGATTTCGAATTATTTGAGAGACTTGTGGACAAGTAAAATCGCAAATTATGTGATCTAAATATTTGGCCATCGCGATTTTGGGTAGTATTAGGGGAAAATGTGAGGAGATATTTTTTATTTTCGATTTATATAGTTACAGAAACGGTATTGTAATATTTTTTATTGTAAAATTGCCGGATTTTCGAGGAAATCACAAATCCAACACGAAATTCCCTAGATTTTGAATTATTTGAGAAGCTAAATAGTAAATCATTTACTCCATTAATTTTTAATTGTTATGAGAGGATCCAAGAAAAAATCAGCACATTTTATCTACATTTTTTAAATCTTATTTACAAATTTGGCAATTAAAAAAAACTGTATTTTCCATTGACCACTCGGTATTAAGATAAATGCAGAATTAGATCAGTTGTTACGCATTGTCCCTTCAAAACTGGAATAATGATATGGATTGAAAAAATGTCATCGATACGTTCTACCGAATCAATTCAATATCTCCCGATATATTGGATGAGAATTAAGGTCACCCAGGTGATGATCTGATCCGCTTTATCCGGTTACTGGCGATTTTTTTTTGAATTTCCATGTTTACTGGAATATCGATTTCAATACTTATAAGTGTTGGGATCCAGTTACGTTGAGTTCGCTTACTTGAACCACGATGATTGCGGTGGATTTGATTGATGACAGTGGCAGTTCAGGATGAATCGTTGGTCGGGTAAGGTCGCCGTGGTCACTGGCGCGAGCGCTGGAATTGGCGCGGCTATTGCCAGAGAACTTGTGCGCAATGGTAGGAATCGAAATTTTTATCATTTGAAAATTATAGAGAACAGAAATTGTAATCTTTAAGCTTGACTGTGCAATTTTTTAAATATTCATGATTTTGTGAACAGAAGAAGATCTCTAGTTGGTTTTTGTAATTTTACACTGTTAGAAAAAAATAAAATTCCATATTTTCCTCAAAGTTCAATGAAATTCTAAATTGTTGAACAGGAGGAATACGAGAATTCGGTATTTCATTTCAATTATCAATAAAAATATGAGCAAGCAGTACCAAAATAGGCTGCATATGTTCAATTATTAGAAATCCAAGACTATATTTACCTAAATGTTTCTAATTTTACAGTTTTCATTGATTTTTCCACAGATTCTTCAATTTTTAATTATAAAATTCCTGAAAATGTTAACAGTGTACCAATTTTCAGGGTTTTGATGGAGTTTTGTATTTTATTTAAATTGCCAATGTCTTAAAATAACATGGGAGCTAATCTTTCAACAGGATTAACTGTCGCCGGACTTGCAAGAAGAGCCGACAAAATCGAAGAGTTGGCTTCGACCCTAGGAGATCAATCAGAAAAACTACACGCAGTCGAGTGTGATGTCTCTCGGGAGGAGAGTGTGATCTCTGCTTTTGCATGGGTGAAGGAACACTTGGGAAGGATCGATGTGCTCGTCAATAATGCCGGAATCACTATAGAAACTACACTGAGTGGTAAATAATATGGGAAGATGGGGTAAAATGGAATGAAAGAATAAATGAATGAATTAATTAAGAGTTTATTTTCGAGAAATGCATATTTTTGAGAGTCAAAAGTAAATCTTCGAAAATATTCAATAAGAAACCTTCAAAAAACCCAGACAATCTTGCCATCTGCATTCATTAATGTCAGAATCAATTAAATTAATTGAGGGAGCAATTGCTCGAGCAGCTTTGATTGAATGATTATGCACTAACGATTAATTAATCATTTCAGAAGGTCGCTTAGAGGACTGGAAAACAGTTTTCGATGTCAATGTACTGGGGCTTTGTTTAGCCACCCGAGAGGGACTGAAAATCATGAGGGAAACTGAGGACGAGGGTCTCATCGTTCACGTCAGTAGTCTCGCTGGTGAGAGAGTTCCTGCAGTCCCCGGATTCAGTATTTATCCAGCCTCGAAACGAGCGATAACTGCACTGGCACAATCTCTACGAAATGAACTCGTCGGATCAAAAATTCGTGTTACAGTAATGATTTGATAATTAATAACATCTTGATTCATAACATCACGTCTCACTATCAATCAATAACATTTAAAGATTAAAATGGTACAAGTCAATTTTGACTATTGACAAGTTTTCAATGAATATCTCGGAATCTAAGGGAGATAGCAAAATATTTTTCAAAACCTTTTTTGCAATAACAATTCATCTTTTTTCCACAGTCAATCACTCCAGGTCTTGTAGCCACAGATCTGATGGCAACATATTCGTCATTCTCCCAGGAAATTCTGAACGCAATGCCTTCATTGAAACCTGACGACATTGCAGCTGCAATAATCTACGCCTTGTCCACACCACCCCATGTTTCGGTACAAAATCAAATAATTTCATAATTAAAGATCACTATACTTTTACTTGAATTTCAGAAATATCTGGTGATTGGTTTCAGGTGCAAGAAATTATTCTGCGTCCAGTGGGTGAATCCTGGTAGAAATCTCCTGGCTCTCCTCATGTGATACTTCGCATTAAAAAGTCTATTCTCTATTCATGATGAAAAAAATATTGTCAATTTCCAACATCTGAATAAATAAAATACTCCAAGACTCAAATTCTGTTAAAAAACACAAATCCAATAAAAATAATTACAAGACACTAAAAATAGGAAAGAAAGATCATAGAAATAATCTCAACGATTTCAACAAACAAATTTAAGGGTGATAAGTACAAAATGATTTAAATGGAGGTAAAAAAAAATCTTTGAAAATGAGTTTACTAAATAATTTCATAATTAACAATCACTTCACCTGAATTAAAAAAATATCTAGTAAAAAATATTGTCATTTTCCTACATCTGTCTATATAAATAAATAAAAAACACCAAGACTCAAATTATCTCAATCTCCATATTTATTCAATCAATAAATGAATATACAGCGATAATCCAGTGATGCCCCAAGAGACCTGCAAAGCAATCTACCTGTTCTCTGCAAACTTCCGTTAAAAACAGATGAATCCAACAAAAAAAAAACTAAAAATAGAAAGTAAAGATCACAGAAATAGTCCCAACGATTTCAACAAAAAAAATCTAAGGTTGATAAGCACAAAATGACTAAAATGGGAGAAAAAAATGTTAAAACACGAGTACACACAGGGAACTACTCAAGGTGGGGAGTGAACAATGACTGTCATCACGTTAACGAATCTTGTCAATTGATGGGAAACAGAGTACATCCGAGTGCTCCTCATTATTCTGATTCATCTATTGATTAATCTCTTCCAAGTGCTCGCCAAGTGTTCAGAGGTATTAATTAAGCCAAATAAATAATGCATGCAAGAGTAAATGAACAAGTCACCTCACTGTGAAAAATAATGGAGAAAAAACAAAATGTAAA
Organism: Diachasma alloeum; assembly: GCF_001412515.2. Classification (NCBI taxonomy): domain Eukaryota; kingdom Metazoa; phylum Arthropoda; class Insecta; order Hymenoptera; family Braconidae; genus Diachasma; species Diachasma alloeum. The sequence goes on along the minus strand of NW_021680780.1, from coordinate 532,375 downwards.
AAAGGAGAATTGAAATCGGTGTCCAAATACCTCAGGCATCCGATCCACTGATATTCCATTAAACCACGATAATCCAAGTGTTCCAATATCCAATCGCTCCAACCTAGTATCGAAGCGATCCGTGAGCCCTAGAAGGCGAGAAGCCTCTGTTCCACACAATTGACAATTCCCATTTCTCTTACAACATTAATCCCAAATCCTGTGTTCCAAATATACTCCATAACTCCAAAGGACAAATCCACATTTAACAAAATCCCGCGAAGATATTCTAAATCCCAATTTTATAATCCTCTCCTCAGTTCAATCCTCTAAAAACATCCAGTCAGATCCCATCGAGACGCAAGGCCGATTATTAACGATTATATCGAATGATTTTAAACGATTTAAAAGTCCTCTTGGAGCTCTCTGATTCCTCGTAGGCTCCTTTTGCATTATTCACGGCGCACTAAACGTACACTTTGATGATAAAATTTTTTTTTCTCTCATGGAAAATTATTCATCACGATTGTTCCTCGAATTATTCAAAACAAATGTTCAATCGATAAAATTACAGTTAAACAAAGTTGACAGTTAATTGCTCACTGATACACTATTGTTCTCCACAGTGGATACTGGGTAGAGTAGTGAACGAATGCAAAGTGACAAATTGATAAGAACAGTCAGGGGTCCTCTGATAAATTGTGGCCTTATGTGTGCTTTGGTCTCGATGAAATTCCATTCGTCAAAATACTTTTTCCTATATTTTTTTTTAAATCCTTAATCCGCAATTTAAAATCTTTCCTCTTGGTTAATGCAATCCTGTCCCATTATTCGTGACTTTATGATAATGAAATATCCTTTTTAATAATTATTATTATTCGACGATAAAATAATCCATCCAAAACGCGCGGGTCCATCTCTCAATTATCCATCGAAGAATCAACGATCGTGTGGGGTTCAGTTTTTCATTCATTGTGTTACAATCCAATCCAATATACAAAAGAAGAAAAAATACATTAGTTTCTTGATTACAGACATGTCATTTTTGGATTAAATAGTTTCATTTTTTATTTATAAACTTATTTACTACGAAAATTTCCTGTGATTTTTCTTCAATTTTTATAAAGCAGAAAATTTATTGTGTAAAATCACAGAAAATAATTGCAGGGAATTATTTTTGTTTTCCTTTTGATTTGACAATTTCAGGGAAATTTAGTAAAAAATTTTACTGCCAACGAATTTTCAGTAAAAGGAAAACAAAAATTCAATTCTTTTCGACTGAATTTTGTACGCTTATAGGATATTTATGGTCTACAATTCTTTCATTTTTCTTCATTTTATTTGACAAAATAATCTGTTAGCTTGCATTTCTGACTACGGAATTCAATTTATTTTTCTTCTACTGTTTGAATCAAGTGTCTGAGAAGTAGAATGGATAACGCAATTGTCAAGCACAAGGGTGAAAATAAATTCTTCAACGACACTTTTCTTCAAGGCCACTCAAGTCGCAGTTCTTATTCTCTTGCATCTAAGTTTCGTGTTCAAGACTATGAAAAAAATGGTGCTGTGTTTCTTTATAATATTCTCGTCATTTGGAAAATTATAAACGTGATTGGTAATGAGTTCTGATCTGGGCAGTCATCGAACCGACAGTTTCATGATTATTGAGCTTTTTGCATTCATTTTTTCATCTAATAATTCTTATTCCAGCAATTGAAGAGAGAAAAAAAAAGAGTCAGAACGGAATGTTTAACTAAAATGTGCAGAATCGAACGATCAGTGAATTTTAAAACTGGAACATTGATTCTGGCATAATAAAGATGAAATAATAACTCGAATTCTGCCTTTTAAAAATATCCATCTCTTCTTTCAGTCATTCGTACAATGATCACGATGAAAAAGAAATAGAACGATTATTTCATTGATAGGAATATCAAATTGGTGTTACTTAATTGCCAGTCTGTCACAATTTTTGGATTGGATAGTTAAGCAATAAGTTTAATCTCTTCATCTTCAGCAGTTTTTTATCTTTTTTTTTTTTTTTTCAAGTTAGAAAATCATGAAATCGTGTCAAAAGCAAATCAACGTGTTTCGGTTATTGTTATCAAATGTGAGACATATATGGGTATATACGTACACACTTAGTCGTAAGAACGAGACCTCGAGCGTGATCGTGAGCGCGAGTAGTTACGCCGCAGTGGGGAATAGGTCGGTGAGCCACGACGACGTGGACTGTAGCTGCGTGAACGACTACGTCCACCACCTCTCTCACGATCCTCACTGCGTCCACGCTCACCTGTTGTGTGGTCCTCTTTGACTCTTATGTAGGCAACTTCTCCCTGGAAATTGAAAAATATGTTGGTTAATTTTAATTCCAGGATTCTTACATCTGGTCTTGGGAGTGAATGATGATGTGATTTTATTTCAGAACAGCTACCCATTTCGAATGAATAAATAAATACACAAAGATAATAAATAATATTCCATTTGCCTCTCTCTCCTCCATTTTACCCAATTCCCCCCAAATAATAAAAAATCCCCACAAACCTCATGCGACCTGAATCTCGAGTCGTCCAGTTTCTTCACTGCATACTTCATGTCCTCATACCGTAGGAATTCCACCACCCCAGTGCCATCCTTGTAAACATCGGCGAAGCAGACGTCGCCAGCCTCCCTCATGTGGTCCTTGAGATCCTGCCAGCTGCCCGATGGGGGCAGACCAGTGACAACAACCCTGTACTGGGATCTCCTGGCTGGTGGTCCTCGCCCCCTCGAGTTCCCCACGTCCCCGCGACCTCCACGTCCACTGTCCCCAGCTCCCCGTCCACCCCTGAAATTATTACTGGGCCCCCCACCTCTGGGGAACTCAACTCTCAGCCTGTAGCCATCGTAATCGTAGCCGTCCCTGGCGTGCACAGCGTCCTCAGCGTCCCTGAAATGAACATGTCCAATCTCCTTACTTTTATCTCCTGAATGTTGTCGTTGCAATATCAGAAAGTAGGGTAAGCAAGTCAATTTCTGGACGATTTAAAGTTGCACTGCATATTCCATTGCAATGGTACTATCATTAATACCGTCGCCCCATCAAATATTTTCTAAAATACCCAAATAAGGCGCTACGGTTGATCCCACCAGGTGCTCTTAACGAAAACAGATCGTATAATTTGATTGACAGTTGTTCGAGTAGTCTGAGCCAATACTTTGGCATCTCGATACTCGTTACTTTCGGCTTTGGGAAATAGCGGATTAAAAGTAACGAATAGTTACGGCCCGGACATCTCTACCCTGAAAATTTTCAACTCTCCTGTACTCTGACCAGAAAAAAAAACAAAACAAATTGAGAGAAATCCCGGGCGCATGCGTATCGCCTTCATTATCAGAGCAATAAAATGGCAAAAAAAAATTGGCAATATTTTTTGCCTCTGCCGCCTCCGGAGGTCAGTCGATGTTTTCAGACGACTTCTTCTTATCAAAGGGAATAGTAATGCCTCAAATGACGCTGCAGAATGATGAAATAACTCACCTTGGATCGTCGAACTCGACGAAAGCGAATGGTGGTCCCCTGCGATTCTTCAGGTCCACGAACGTTACTTTACCGAATTTGTAGAACAAGTCCTGTATATCCTTGGTCCTTATATCTGGTGGCAAATTACCAACGTATATTCTGCACTCATTTCTACCACCGTGAGACATTATCAATGGCCTCTGTTACTCTCAAAATATAAAATGAGTTTATTTCAGGGGGATAATTGGGTGTTGAGCTTGGTCGAATGTTTTGTTTTCTCAGGATGTAAAAATTCCACCTCGATGCTGCTCGATGCACCATCAACGACTCTATCGTGGGAAATAAATGCAAGATGGCGGAACAACCGGTGGAAAGGGAGAGGAAGTACAGAAAATGGCGGGGTACAGTGCTGCCAGGGAAGAATTAGTTCCCGAATTTTTAGTCTCGAAATCTCACCAATTTTCCATCGAAATTGTCCCATTTTTGTGTTATAAAATAAAGAGGAATGGAGATAAGAACAATGAGGGGGGAATTCCCCCGGAAATTTGTGGATCCAACATCAACGAAAAAGGTGCCATCCGTAGCCATGAACTAATTAAAACTATTAACGATTTTAGTAAAAAAAAAGTTGGCTTTTAAAAAATTTAAGTAATGTTTTCTGTCACTGATCTATTCGGCTATATTTAACTCATTTCATGGGCATTGAATCGAATGTCGACACAATGAAAATCGCCTTGGATTTACTTCTCCCGAAGAAACAAAAGAGACTGCGTATTTTCGCAACGATTTTGTTTTCTCCCGCCAACCCCGCTGCACTGCATTGTGGTACGATAGAAGCCCCTGATAGAAGACCCTACCCGCCGGCCAATCACAGCCCCGCAAACGGTGGTTTTTCAACGATACCCAGGCGCTTCAATCTTCAGTCCATACGACAAATTTTCGGTGTCGGCTCGTGTACGTGAAAAATTTGTTCCCCAGTTAAACCCAAGTTTATCATCGTCAAATCACCGATACTCGAGGCCAATTAATCGTGAAACAACCACAATACCGAGGGCCAACGAATCTAAATTACTTCGAGTGAATAACCAAAGAGAGGTGAGTTGAAAAAACGTGTTATAAAATCTCCTCAACATTATCACGACTTTTTTTTTTGCACTTACCTCCGGAGTCTTTTGCCGGGGACCTATATCCATGTACGTCAAAAACTCACACAACTGGCGCGCGAGGGGTGCGAGGGGGGCATACACATACCCGTTGGGTGGATTGCCACAATTTCACCGAAACTTCGCAGGGGGGGCGATTAATTATTTTTTTCAAATTACTAACCAATCAGCTCGGCCAATTAATCGACCTAGTTTGTCGATCGCGTGCGATCTAATTTCTATTTTTATTTTTCCACCTATCGACAAAACGAGCCATCCTCCCGCGTTTCTCGTAGCCCCTCTCCCCCTCGTCCCCTGTCCCCCCGCGGATTTTGATATTATTTTTTTCGCCCGCATTCCAGTGCCTCGAGGAAGACTTATTGCCAATTACTCAGTCATCAGTATTGCATTACACCTGTATTAACAAGCCCGTCGTTTCGGTTATTTGTTGATACTGGGGGATAATTGTCGCTCGTAATGCCGGCATTTGATGTCCACGCCACTGTTAAAATATCGCGAGTAATCAGGTTCATTCAGTGACTTTTATGCACGAGTCGATGTATTTATAATTTTTTTTACTTCCGCACGACTTCCGTCTTCATCCGCCTCACGATCCCACCGATACTTCCGTATTTACGGGGCCTGTGGGGTTTTTTTTTTAACTTTGTGAATCGATTGACTTGAGGGACATTTGTAGGCACATTATTAATGAAAATTTGTGCTACAATGTCAGGTATTGGCGGGGGGACCTCTCTTTCTCGGGAATTGATATTCATGTGAAAATTTTGTGCCATTGCCAGTCGATATGTGAATAATTTCAAGGCCTTGAAAATTGTTAAATCAATGGTGAACATAATGTTTGGATTCTATTCTTAGGAATTTCGTGTTTCCAGATTCAGTAATATTGTTTGTTATGTGGGGGCCACTAAATTCCGGGGCATTTTCGTTCGATTGGAGAGTTGAATGATGATGTTGCCATGACAACCGTTACGTTTATTAGAAAAGGCTGGATTGTTTCGTTATCTCCCTCCATTGGTCGTCATTTTTTGTGTGTCAATGGTAAATTCTACATCGTGGTTATCTTAAATTTCCTTTATCTTGGAATTTTTCACATTCACCCTCGACTCTCGACTGCGATTTATTCGAGACAGCTTGGACAGGTTCATTGCAAATGTTTTTTTTTTCGACCTGATGGGTGATAATGCGTGACGAGGGAGATATTAATTGATGTGATAATGGTCTTTACTTTCTGTTTTTGCTCGGTTTAGGCCATACAATATGACGGACCGTAAAGCTGTTATTAAGAATGCTGATATGTCGGAGGAGATGCAGCAGGATGCTGTCGATTGTGCAACCCAGGCACTGGAAAAATACAATATCGAGAAGGTAATAATGTTAGCTGCTGCAGGGTAATTTCATTGAGGATGGGCTGGTGGAGGGCGACCTGGAGGGAAAGTTTTATTCAATTTTTTTTTCCAATGTAAACAACGTTATCGAGAAACCCGTGGGAGGGTGATACACCGCAGGATATTTTGCCAGGGCTATTGCTGGGGAAAATGTCAAGGGCATTCTGGGCGGGGAATTTTCGACTGTCAAGAGGAGCTGGAATTATCCCCAGATTATTGAATATTTCCTTGGAATAATTCTGATTGAATTGATTATTTTTATGTTTTTGGAAAATTAGAGTTTTGGTTTTATGAAGGGCTTGCTTTTGTTTATTTGAATATCATTCAAATGTGGGGGATTCTGGATTTTTTTGTAAGGAATAAATTATGTTTTTTGACATTCACCTGAATGTCAAGTCCGGAAAAATGAAAGTTTCTGATGCAAAAAATAACTCGTGATTTTGAAATATTGAAAAATACCGTCAAGCAGGAAATACCATCAGCGACAGCTTTCGGCATAAAAAAAAATTTCCGAAACATTTGTTTTGCATTTCTCTCAATTAAATTTTTTCTAGGATATTGCTGCATATATCAAGAAAGAGTTCGACAAGAAGTACAATCCAACGTGGCACTGCATCGTTGGACGTAACTTTGGCAGCTACGTGACGCACGAAACAAGACATTTCATCTACTTCTACCTAGGTCAGGTGGCAATTCTCCTCTTCAAGAGTGGATAAGCTGCATAAACACAAAATCAACAATTTCTCTGTACCCAAAACGAAAACAGGAAAAAAACCACTACCCCCTCCCTTCCTCCATTCTTTCCACCTCGAGATTCGCAATTCCTTGAAATAAATTAACCGATGTATCAGATAATTCATTGTTTTGAAAAAGAGAGTCCTAACATCAAGACGAATGTAATAAGAGACTAAATATCGATGGTATCATCCTGATGTTGTTAAATGGTTACTCGTGAGAGCGAGTATAAACTGATGTGTAGAAAAATAATAACTGAAATCTAAGGGTAGGGGGACTTACTCTGGAAGAAAAAAAAATGAAAAAAGCATGCAAATGTACATGTTCAAATGTAACAACGTATGCAGGAAAAAAACTTTGTTGTGTTCTTGTTTTATATTAGGTATATCTACGGTTGGGTTCAATGCTGGCGGTTTTTAATTCATAATTTAAAAAATTTGAAACGATGAAAAATTACATTATAGTTTATGTACAAAGCGACAGCAACTGACAATTTGTGAAAATTCGCTGGATTGTCATCATTATGGAGGGGATAATTAATTGAAATTGCACGTGTGAATAACCAGTCGCCAATGATGAACGCAAACCTGCATTTTTTTTTTTCATTTATAAAGCAACAAAATACTGATGGAATGAACAGCTATTATATCGACTTATCTGGAATAACAGTCCCTCAATCAAAATTTATCATTCTGATTCAACTATGTACTTTTATTCACCTCTATCTTTTTTTTTAAATCGGTTTTATTGAATTTTTGTTTGATCAATGGTAACAAATATTAAAAAGTTCATTACACCGACTCAATGTGGCATTCACTTTATTTTACGATTGTTTACTTTCTTTTCTACTTTTTGATTTATCGACTCAATTATTATGCACTTGGCTATTATCTGCATAACAAAAAAACCGAATATCAATAGTAAATAGTGTTTAAGATTAAATATTATAGCATAATATTAAATCAATATCCGTTACCGTCGTTGTAATTTGTGATTGGCACAAGAAAGGATGTGAACGTGGAAATTTTAATGAGAAAATCCTCAGCTTTTTATCTCGATATGGCGTTGCATACTTAAATCATCTTATTCGTTACGAGTGATGAGTAATTAATTCTCTGTTGATCTTTAATACAAGTCGTTCGTCATCTCGAAAAATTCAAGGAGAATAAAGTAATCCATAACTCCAGTTCACTTTGATTTCTGAGCTGTGCCCATTCCATTGTGGAAAATAAAAAACGTTTTAATGGAAAATTTTTAATTAAAAAAAATAGTGAAAATACTACTGCATTACAGAAGGCCACGGTATTATCTAAGGAAAATCTAGACTAAGTATTCAAAGTCCTTATATAGATGATTTATAAAATATGTATATTATTTGCACTCCACTTGATATGTGAACGCTTGAGAAATCATTGGATCATAAAGTGAAAAAAGGATAGAAGAATATATTCAAACAGGAGTAGAAAAGAAGTCTAGTATTTTATAATGTGTAATTGAAAAAAAAAATTTTAACGATAATTATCAACGACCCATCGAATTTAAAGAACTATAGATGAAAATATCTGTTGAATGAGTCCACTATTATAACGTTTATTTTCCCCTCGTTTTTTATTAGTTTTAACTTTTACACGAAGAGTTTTAATTGCCTGTAGCTGCATCATCGGCATTAATTGACGAAAATCCTAGCAGAATAATTCGATTGCGTTTAGAAAAATTGATCTTCTCTGTACCAGATTCATCATTTATACATTCAATTGAGGTGTTAGATGGTCGAAAACTTATTTCAAATCTCCGTACATGGTGTAGCTGTAATTTTTATGATGAAAAATGAAAATATATAACACTTAGAAAAATTTATAATATGCCGAGCTTCACATCTCTCGAGGCTCGTTGCATTCTCCAATTTTAAAGTCTTTTGCACCCAAAAAGAAGATGATAAAATTAAATAAATGAACAATGTGGCCTAGATGCCATAAAAAAAAACTCACGGCGTGTCTCAATAATGCGAGAGAGTTTTTTCATTGCATTTTTTTAAACGAAATTACTATTGGAACTGGGGGATTTGGAAATTTACTAAATTGGAAATACTAATGGGCATTAAATTTCGAAGGGAGAATACGAATGTACCTCTAGAAAATTGCTTCCATCGAAGGTAAGGACAGTCCACATCTCTTCGAAAATAGTAGGCTATTGGCAATGAAAATTCAGGGGGTAAAGAGGGCTTTGGATTCAGTGGATTGAGACACACCTTGAAATAATCATTTTTAAATTAGAGGGACCGTATTAATTTAATGTTTGTGAAACCTTTGGATGGACTGTAACCTGTGTGTATATTTAAACTGCTCTGTCTAAAGCTGCATTCCTCAATACTAAATACTAATACAGTTGTCTCTAAACGAAACCACAATCAATGGTTATTTGTCCCTTTACTTAAATTCTGTTTGTTTATTTTAATTTACGGATATCCAAGTACTTTGGCTATTCAGAGCTTTTATTTGAGCCCCATTGAACCCTAAGTTTCCGGAGATTTTACGATGATTTTATTATTTAAACTTTGCAGGTATGAATTTGAATCTCGACATTGAACCGAAACAGTTGAAACATTTTAAAAATCTGAAAAAAAATTATCAAGTTTACTTCCGGAGGAAGATTGAGGAAATAATTTTCAAATTGCAATTTTTGAAAATTACGGACATTTACAAAATTATTTTGGAATCATAACAAATTTATTTATATTCTGAAATTTATCAGCATTCGATTTAATGCCTAAAAAATAAGCTTTCCGAAAGTTTAAACAATTTCAATTATTTATTTATAAATGACGAATGCTTGAAAAAATAATAATTCTGTGCAAAATTTAATTTCAATGACAAATTTGATGATTGAAAATGGTTAATATACCAAACTAAAAGATGCTTCGATATTTTTAGCATCGCGGATTGAAAAATTTTCGGTCAATTTTGAGATTTTTGTTAGATTTTGAAGCCTGAGTGGATCGCCACGATTCCAAACGTGAGGTTGCGGTACGTCACGTGTCTGAAGCCTGCGTCTTCAATCATTCCCTGAAAGAGAGGTTTGTCAGTCGGATTTTGGTTGGTTTAGGGGGACAGCTGGGGTGAATTACTCACTTTGAAGTCTTCTTGCTTTGGGAATCGACGAATACTTTCTACTAGATATTGGTATGGCTCCCACTTGCCTGCAAGGATCATTCCCATTACGGGAATCATTTGGAAGGAGTATTGATCGTACGCCCTGGAATCAGTTATTTAGTTACTCGGTTTTTTCAAATTACCAGTGTCAGGTTTTTCCTTTAAATTTTTCATACGTGTAGATCTGAACCTAAGAATAATTGGCACGACTTTTCTCTGCGAATTTTATTATGATTTCGACAAGACAATTCCTATCTCGAATTTCTACTCGAGTCAATGCATCGAACCACTGAAACAACTAGTTCTTCACGAATATTCCTGAACCTGAGAAAAATAGTCACGAGCATTTTTTCAAATTTATACTATTCTCGCAAGAAATTTTCCTCACCTAGATTCCAAAAATTTTCAAACAAAGCCATCTCAAATATCTGTTCTTAATGAAATAAATTGCTCAAGCAATTCTTCCATTTGTATTTACCATTGGAGTGTATTATTAGTCAAATGACTGAACTCCAGACACAAAAATCGTCCCCCAGGCTGCAGAACTCTATAAGCCTCTTCGAGAACCTAAAACATAACAAGAAATCCATCTCAAAGATCTGAATTTTATAATACAAGCAGCATAAATAATGCTTTCCGTCATGAGTATTAATTTCGCCTATTCATTTTATTCATTTCATTATTATACCGTTTTTTTTTTATTACATTATTTATGTTTAGCTATTGAGTCTGTATGAAAGAAAAATTAAAAATTCAAGATGCATGCACCCAGAGAAATACCTCACCTTATCAATTCGAGTGCAATTCCTAATTCCGAAGGCAATAGTATAAGCTGCGTACAATTCATCGTTAAAAGGTAATTTCTCAGCATCTGCCTGGACCCAATCGATGTCGTACCCCTTCGCTGAAGTATAACCCTGACCCTCTGCCCTGCTTTTACCAACGTCCAACATGTTCTGATTGATATCAGACACTGTGACGTGGCTCTTCAAGCCCTTTGGATTCCTACGAGTGTTCAAATAATGCAGGTATCTGAATGTGATGTCTCCAGTGCCACCAGCCATGTCCAGTAATCTGCTGCCATGGGTTGGAGCCAGCTCCTGAATAAACATGTCCTTCCATATCCTGTGGATTCCCAGACTCATCGCGTCGTTCATCAGGTCGTAGGAATTGGCAACTTGTTCGAAGACAGTGTGAACTGTGAATTAATTTTTCTCATCAGTTATTGTAGTTGGGATTACATTCAAATTTTTTTCTTAAAGATGATGAACAGCTGAAAAATAATTATTCATATAGTGAGAAAAATTGATAGAGCCATAAATTTTCAACAAGGTCAAATAGCGAGGAGATACAAATTTTTTAGAATAATTCAGGATTATTTTATTCAAGAGAATAGAAATCCATAAATACCTTTCTTCCCTTTTTCACTCTCCTTCACAGTCTCAAACCCAAAGTGAGTCGTTCTTTCTTCATCGTTTTTAGTTTGACTTGCAGTTTGATTTTGGGTGAGGACACTTGTTGAGAACTGTTGAATGCCATTTTTAATGCTTCGTCGCAATAATAATTGTTTGCTCAAGTATTTCAAGAGAGTCATTTTTTGTGGGGGATTGTTTGATGAGTTTTTATTTATAACCTAGTGTCATGCTTTGACATACATGATCAGATACTGTGTGAGCAGATATGGCAATAATTGGGGGAACATAACCTGATGAGAGGGAGAACAGCCTTAAAAACAAAGATAATTCTAGATTATTGGCATTCAAATCATTTATCACAATGTGTGAATGCCCTTTTTTCTAATTCATTACACGAAATTCACCATTTATTTCATTCCAAGAAATATTATGGAGCTTGTAACTAGTCATAATTATTCTTTGGGTTATTTCTTTAGTAAATTGAACTATTCAATTTACGTGATTCGAAAACAGGAAAAAATCATGCAATTTGACGAATCACGCAATTGTTGATATAATGTGACTTTATCCATTGCATAATAAACGAATGCTTTGTTATTGTTAATTTGAATGTCGCGGTGGAATACAATAGTAGAGATGATCAACCAGAAAACAGATAAACTGTAAATATCTACAAGAGTTGACAGTAAAAGAATAGCTCTGAAGAAGCTCGGAAACTATTCTAAACGGTTGAATAAAAAAAAATAAACAATTGATTTTAAAAAATCGAAGTCGTAGTAAGAGAAAAAAAATTATTTCCAAATAAAATTTTTTATTCATCGGATGAAAAAAAAAATCAGTATTTAAAAATTCTGAGAAAGGTAAATTCAGATATTGTTTATTATTTTTCATTTTTTATTATTTTTCATTTACGGGAAGAAAGAACATTCTGATCATTGGGTGAAGAGATTTGTGTAGTTTACATTTTTGTCGATAACATCTAGATCATTTCCAGATTATCTGAAAACTAGAGCCAAATGATCGTAAACTTGGCAACCCTGCGCCTAGAGATCTCTTTTAGTTTCTCCACTCGTGGTAAGCGATGTACCTGAAAAGTACTCTGAAATAATCCGAATAAATCCACGTATTTTTCACAAATCCACCCCACGAATTCGCAAATACTGATAATTCAAGGTTTTCTCCGAAGAATTGTGATAATATTTTTTTCTAAAACGTCAAATCTGTGGTAAATATCATCGAGTAAAGAGTGCAGTCGTCACACCGACTGGATGACATTTGGCTGCTTTGATTTTATTTATCAGTGATTTTTTTAACAAGTTCGATTGCTGGAACAAGTGCTGCGGACACTCTCCATCACATTCAGAGTGATAGAGTGATCATTTCATCGATGAAAACAATAGAATGGATTAACAACAATCATAACCTATAATTCGCCTATAACTCTCGACTCCTCCGTTATTGAACATATAAACAGAACAGATGATCTTATATTACTTCAAACCTTCATTGAGTCATTATCCATGAATAATTGGACGTGGATTATTCGGATTATTATGGGGACATTTGTTTTAGACAGCTGTGCGAGGAAATATTAGTTGATTAATTTTTTTAAATTTTTATCAGATGGCGGATGCTAAGGCAAAGACGCCAGCGAAGACCGCTGCTGCGGCTATCAAGAAGGGTAGTCCTAGAAACTACGACCTTGGAAATGGAGTTTATCGGTTCAGCAGGACTCGTATGTTCCACAAGAAGGCTGTGTACAAGTTCCTTGACAAGAAAACTCCAAAGACTGTAAGTTTTCTCTCATTGTCTCTGCAAAATTTTTTTTTTTTATGTTACATATTCCCTAAACGAACAATTCAAATGAATTTCGTCCCATTTTAAATAATAAAGAAACCTTTTGCAAATGATACTGAATTTGTAAAATTCTTGTGATGCCGGACAATTTAAAATTCTCCTTTGAATTTTTATTCTTCATCAATAGAAGTCGTCAGTAGGGACCCTCTGAACACCCAATAAAATGTTGAATTCATAAAAATGTATCACAAGGGCATGGATTTTTATGCTCTTTTATAAAATAAAAAAAACGCACAAAGGTAATCAATGTAGGTAATTATACGCAAGACCATGAAATGTTAATATCAAATGAAAGTTATTGATATTCTCTGTATTTTTGTTCATCAGGTCAAGCCCAAGAAGCCAGTGACCATTGAGAAGAAGATCAATGGTGACAAGAACGGAGGCACTCGCATCGTTCGTCTCCAGAAAAGACGTGCCAACTACCCAACAGCTGATCCAGTAACAGTTCATCACGCGAAGAAAACATTCCGTGATCACACACGTTATGTACGACCATCTCTGACACCTGGAACAGTTTGCATCCTCTTGGCAGGACCACATAAGGGCAAACGCGTTGTTCTACTCAAGGTTCTCAAGAGTGGACTTCTTCTTGTCAATGGTAAGTTCAACTAGTTTTTTCATCTTTTCTGCAGTAAATTTTTTATAAATATCTTCGAGTTCAATCAAACGAGACAATTGTTATGAATTTTAACAATTTTTTAATTGACATTAAGTTCAATATTCACAAATCCACTCATTGAAATGTTGAATTATCTCGATAAAACGGAATTTCGGAGGAGAATGATTCAAAACAATTTTTGTTGGAAATTATTTCAGATACAAAAAATGTCTACGCAATTTTCTTCTAAAACTAAGCGGTTCCGAGATAAATACTGAAATAACAAAAGATATGTTTTTCACCTATAAAACCAAAAAGTTTGTGCTTAAATTTTAAAAAGCATGAAATTACCTCGATAACGAGTGATTTTAGAGTAAAATTTCAAGATGTAAATGATCAAATGTTAAATATAAAAATATAAGAAGAAAAATAGTAAAATGTGAGAATGCCAAAAAGCTAATTATCTCGTAACACGAAAAATATCGCATTAATTATCAATTAAAGGTCCATTCCTCATCAACGCCTGTCCCCTCCGACGTGTGAGCCAAAACTACGTCATCGCCACCTCCACGAAGATTGATTTGTCTGGAGTGCAACTCCCTGAGACCCTAAACGACGAGTATTTCAAAAGGAAACGCGACAAGCGCGCGAAGAAGGAGGAGGGAGACATCTTCAGCAAGAAGAAGGAGGAATACAAACCCAGCGAGCAGAGGAAGTCTGACCAGAAGGTTGTCGACAAACTCATCATTGGCGCTATTAAGAAACGTCAAGACAAAAAGATGCTGTTTACGTACTTGTCGGCAATGTTTGGCCTTCGCAGTAGCCAATATCCACACAGAATGAAGTTCTGAGCTGTGTCATTTTCCAAATAATAAAAACTGAAAAACATCATGCAATGCGTTGATCATTTTCTCCTGATCTAGAGTAATTTCTCCACTCGAAATAATGGATTATTTTTCTCGATGTCGTTTTATATAAATAAGTTCACTCAAAATGATTTTATCATTTCGATAAATGTTTAATCGACGATAATTCGAGATTGGAGAGGGAAATTGAAAACATTTAGTCCCATTTTAAAGGTGAAGAAAAGACCTTGAAAATGAGCCCATATTCATCCAAAGCGTATCATTCACCTAGCATATTTTCAGGATGATTGAATCGCATCATTTTTCATTTCCCGCGTGACATTTCTCGCCTCACGGCGCTGCCATCAGCCACAATAGTATATAAGTTTCTCATCCGCATTCGGCTCCTCTCCTCAGTCACCCGAATGTTTTGTTAATAATCTTGAATATTAGATCATCTAATAATCATTCTAACACCCGTAAGTGCATAAAAATGGATAATAAACACTTGAATACATTTATTTAGATTCTACACGCATCCCTTGGGGATCATTAGCGACGGTAAACGTAACTGTCGTGATGAGGTTATCGCAAAAATACACAAACACTCCTCCAAGAATAAACTTTCAGAACAATGACCACGATAAAGGTGCACGGTGGGATTGACATTCTCCGGCTGCCTGTCAACGAGGAAGAGCATATTTTTCCACCCTGGCAGATTAAATACACTCAGTCCCATATTTTACACTCCAAGTGTTCGAAAAATGAAGAGTCCTGCGGAGAAGACCCAGAACCTTGTCAATTCTGTGTGTAAGTACCTGAAAATTGTGAAATTTCCATTTATTTTCCTGAATTAGGGGTCGAGGAGGCAAAATGGATACTAGAATTCTCATGCTCAACTCATTAAATATTTAATGCTGATAATAAAATCCCTCAAATGAGTTTTTTTCATAGAACAGTCCACTTGAAATTATGATATTTTAAATTTTATTCTCACTGTCGTTGTTAATTTAAAGATAAAAATTTGTGTTTATACAGATACAATAGAGCCTTGGAAATGCCCCACATGCCAGACATGGTATTTCCAAATAACATTTTGTACCTAAAACACCAAAATGGTGCTAAAATTGAGTTCAATGCACTGGATGCATTGAAACGTGTGTCGAATGGGAAAATACATCTTCAGTTGGCTTGTGCTGAGGCTTGGAAGGAATCGAGGTATGTAATTATAAAAAAACCTAATTACATGATGACGACACGTTTATTTATGTTAAATTATCTCGAGAACTTGTGACTGCAGAAGAAAATCTCAAAAACCATTTTTTTAGTTGACAGAACTTCCAACGGAAAATGGCATAAAACAGTTATTCTTCCCTAGAATTGCTCTCAGTCCAAATAATTTAATCCTCAATAAGACGAGAAAATAGACTCAGTAGCTCTGCAAATCTAGTTACTTGGTGAATTTTATAATGTATTGTGCACAGGTCTGATTGTAAAGAATATCTAGAGGAAAAAGTGAAGCCTTTCGACTGGACATTCACCACTGACTACACAGGTACAATGGACGGTGTGACGATTGAAGAAACCAAGGAGAAGATTGACATGGAGAAATTGAAACGAAAGGAGAAGATTCTGTTTTATCACGAGCTCACACTCTTCGAGGACGAACTGCACGACAATGGGATAGGCTCTCTCTCAGTGAAAATAGTGAGCTCCCTTCTGCTTCCATTCTAGGCTCATAAGTCCATTCGTGTAATTTCTTCTTTACTCACTTTTTTGCAGCGTGTCATGCCTGGCAGTTTCTTTATCCTTTTGCGTTATTTCCTGAGGATAGATAACGTAATGCTCAGGATAAATGACACTAGACTCTATCACGAATTCGGGAAGAACTATATCCTGAGGGAATATACGTCTAGGGAAGCGCAAGTGAAGGATATTCATGTACGTAATTTTTTATCACTCGAGATAAATATTAATTCTTAATTTTGATGGGTCTTAGATCAGGGAAATATTTTTTCTAGACAATTTCTGTGTATTTAAAATCCATTGTTGAGGCATGTACAAGCTTTTTATGAATTCAAAAAACGTTTGAACGAAGGAATAAAATCTCCTGAATTTCACTGACTAATTCTCAAAACAATTTCTTCAGAATTCAATAAATCAAATTAATTGATTTGATTTTCAGGTATCACCAACGCTTTTCATCGAGCCTAGTCACATCGCCCCTCACTTACCCCTGACCCAAAGTCATTATCACAAGCTCATACTTCCAGAGAAACCTAAAGCCTCTGCGGATAATAAAAAAAATGAATCGATAAATTCAACGTCTGAAAATTCGGAAGCCACTTCTTCTGAAGTATCCGATGACAAATCAATTAATAATTCAATAACGTAGAGCTATTTTTTAAATATACAATTACTATAATAATGAATGCATCATGAATGAAACGTGGACGTAGGTATAGGCACCACCGAGAAATATGAAATAAAGAGATATGAATTCCGAATCAGCAATGGAGAGCACTTGGTGAGTTTTTCCTTTTTGTTTCTTTATTCCTTTTGATTATTTACATTTGGAGTATTGGCGTGATATCTAGTACCTCCAGAGCGTGATGGAGGACGATCAGAAGGGCTTTTAGAAGACACAGTCTGGCTGTCATGGTTGGAATCATGTGCTCGCGTTCTTCCTGAGTGAATGAAAATCAAAATTATGAGATCATTTTGTCGCGATGATTTTATTTTATGGTCTTACCGTCAATATTCGTGTGCGACGATAATAAACACTGAATTTCTGGCTCAAGTGAGACAGGAACGTGCAGAGGAGCTGGGGGCATAGCTCCAGGGACTCCCCATGTTGCACGGAGTTCTTTAATACATGGGGGTAGGCCAGGATAAAATTGTAGACGAGAGTCCACTCTTCCTGGAACAGAAATCAGCAATAGCGGATTTTTTCGATATTAAATTGATATCAAAGAGACGATTTCTAAAATCATGTTCTGAAAATTTATTTTCAGAAAATGATTTCATAGAATTCCTGCAGGAATTTCTCCATAAAATCATTTCCTAGGAATTTTTCTGACGAAATTATTTACACAATGTTGGTAAAACTTGAAATTTCACCGACAGTTTAGTAGTATTTATTGCATTTAATGGAAAAAAAAATCATGAAATTTCAAGTTTCATGGAAAATTCAATGAAATTCTAATTTTTTCAACAGCAAGACGACAAGAATTCTACAAGCTTGTATATTCCTTTTATTCTCGTATATTTTGTCCTAGATTCTTTTTCCAATAATTGTTATTCTCATTATTTTGATTTTATCATCTTT
Organism: Diachasma alloeum; assembly: GCF_001412515.2. Lineage (NCBI taxonomy): Eukaryota > Metazoa > Arthropoda > Insecta > Hymenoptera > Braconidae > Diachasma > Diachasma alloeum. Next base: position 514,413 of record NW_021680780.1, on the reverse strand, counting down.
TCTCTATTGCCTTTTTCCAATAAAGATAGACAGATACCTAGATACAATTAATTCTTGCTCACCTGTGACGAAAGCCTACTGAAGTCAACTCGCTCAACATCCTCCACCCCTGCCCACGTCTCACTCCCGTACTCTTCCCCAAATTTCCGAAGAATGGCTTCAATCCTAGCCACATTATACAGCACGAAAGAGCCCCCCTTCGTGCTCGCTATGGTCTTGTCAGGGCTACTGGAAATTTCGATGAAGCTGGGACGACTGGGCCTGACCCCCAGTATCTCGAATGTTAGGACAGCCTCTGCAACCCTCTTGAGCCTCACCTCGTGGTCATTTACCCCTGAGTCCCTCCCCTCATTCAACTCCTCGAGAAATTTAATTTTCCTCTGCAGATACGAGTCTTTCGTCTCTGAGGTCTCCTTGACATTCGATTCTGGGTTTCTCACAACCCCACAGACGTATTTCCTGTAGCCATCCTCTATCACACCCTGGGATTTCGTCGTCAGCAGATATTTCTCTGCAGAAGTTTCTTTTATTTCGTATCCCTGGAGTTTAAAAATGTTTTCAGTCACGTTTTTCAATTTTTGGAGTCGAAAAGTCGTGAGACTCGACTCCGGATCATCATTTATTCTGAAGAAAATCGTTTTATTCTCCTGGAGTAATCGAATTCTATGCTTTATTGTTTTTTTGATGATTTTTGCGATGGCCAGAGGACGATTCAGGAAGAGACAGACTCGTTCTCGTTGGAGACATCCTCTCTCTAATCTAAATTCCCAGTCTTTACTCGCTGTTATCAATGCACCAATTGCCTGGAGGACATTTTGTAGGTTAACAATAGCTTCAGAAGATGTTTATGGAGTTTTTTAGGGGCGAATTCTCACCTTCTGTGTGATGCTCTCGTTGGATAATCCAGAGATATCAATTTCTTTTCGTTTTGAGTAATGCTCCAAAATGTCTTTGGGAGGTTTTTCATCGTTATCAGGTGTTATCAGACCCCTCCAGGCCAGTAGGTTAGAGGGAAACCACAAATCACCGTTAAGCGATGTATCTTCATTATTTATTCGGATTATTTTTGCTTTATTATCGATGTTTCCTGTTATTTCGTGGAGAATATCGTTTATTGTTTTCGTGATGTCAAGCATTGTTGGCCCTGCTCCAAAATTCGAATAGGGCCACGTGAGATTGTTTACAGATGGAATGAAATCACTGATACTTGTGAGGATAATGAGTGATAACCACTGGCATTTATATTTTAGTGAAGTACGATACACAATGCATTTTTTTCAATATGAAAAACTCGAGAAATTTCCAACGATGTGAATTTTCTTCAGATAAAAAATTAATTCTTTTCTTTTTATCAATATTTATAAATATTCTCCAAGTTCATATTCTATAAATATTCATTGAAATAAATTAATATTAATATTAAAATATTATTAATATTATTATTTAGTATTTATTTATTTATATTTATTGAATATTTATTTATATTTTCGATTTGAAAGGGGAAAATTTGGTGGTTGTCAAAAAACAGTAAAAATGTTAAAATGAATCTTTTATTCGAGCAAAAGTACAATTGTGCATCTTTGTAAACGCCTCGTCTAAATATAATTGATCTATCTATCACTTGTACATTACGCTAGATGATCTTAACGAATTTTACACTTATTAAGGTACACACGTTGCATTGGACTTGTTTCCTTATTCACATGGAATGTTGATACTTGATGTAAGCTATTGCGGCGAGCTCCTTACAAAATTCTTCGGTTATCACTACACTCTCGTATAAAATATTCTCTGTGACTCTGAAATTGAAAATAATTTTTCAGTTAAGTTATTTATATCTATCAAAACACACGGGGAAGTTGTATAATTCTTCATAGAATGGCACTAAAAACAACTGCAATTTTTCAATAAAATCCTTTCATGTTCATATTTTAAACCGATCTTGATGAGATTTTTGCAATTTCTTCAAACTTGAATGAAATTTCTCAAGTCTTGAATATCTTCTGATCTAATGAATTGAAGGGAAGAATGAAAAAAAAGAAAATGTGATTGAATCATGAATTTAACGATAACAATCAATTTCATCTGGTGTATAAAATTAATTTCGATACATACAGTCCCTGTGAATCCTCCAGCAATTTCCTCCTGGTCTCCTTGAGTCCCTCCTTGAACTTGGGCAATTTCGTAGTTTCCCCCACCAACATTTTAACAATCTTCTGCAAGCAACCGAAGAGACTCTTGGTCCCTGGGGCCAGTGGCAACAGTGGATTCAACAGGAACTCGTGCAGGTACGGATGTGGCAGCAGTGCCAGTCTCGATACGACAACAGTCAACTGGAGATTGATCTCGTATTTTTGATTTGGAATGCTTGAGACCTTGTCCAGGAGCATGGTGAGGAAGGGGCCCATGTAGAAACGAGATGAGCAGTGATCTGCCTCTGGTCTTGAGTCGTAGCTACCCGAGTCATCGATGCTGACGGCCTCCAGGGGCCAGGCGAACAGGGCACAGTCCATTTTCGCTCGTTCGTACTGCTTCTCCCAGTCTGCCATGTAACGCTCGTAATTGTCCTCGCCAGGGTCTGTCTGGAGTTGTCTTGGCATCAGTGATAAGAAGCTGAAAGGGGACGAGAACAGATTGGAACAGCGATGTGAAAAAATCTAGACTTTTTTGAACTTTAGAATGTTTTTATGAAGTCATTCATTTCCAAGATCTACCACTCCGAATTTTCTCACTCATCTTATTCCAGGGTGAAAACCAATTTCACGCTCAATAAATATTTTTTAAATGTTTTATTATTAATTATTATTAATAATAAAACTATTATTAATGAAAAACCCTGAAATGAAAGAATAGGAAACTTACCAATTTATGATTCTGTGGATATTACTGGGAGCCAACGTCCTACTGTGACTCTGCTCAGTGGAAAAATCCAGTGTTCCCTTTTTCTCTCGTTCACGTTCATCTTCCTCATCGCTCCAGGAAGCAATAGCACTGTCAGCAGCTGTGTTGTCGTAGTAACCACGTGACGAGAGGTATGACAATACCATGCAGTGGAGAACGTGCTCGTTTCGCTTGTCCATTATTTCTTCGAACAACTTGAGTGTTTCCAGGGTCAAATCATCGCTGTCTGTGTAGCAGTTCTCGATCAGTCGTTCCACGACTGATGGGGAACACACGTCTGCTATCACTGGGTCTCTCTGCTCACCCACGAGCCAGTAGTTCATCTCTGGGGGGAGGCAGAATAACTTAACTCCATTTGACTTTGAGTTTCTTTTATTACTATTCAATGAGAGAACTGGAATCCTCATTATTAGTTATATATATTGTTGACTTTGAGTTGATTCTGAATCTATTAAAATTTACAACGGCGACAGCCGAGTTTTCATAAGGATTTTTTTTGTGGATTTCACTTTGATCTACACAAAGAATTCTAATGAACGTGTTTTGTATCCCTTCGATTTCAAGTATTCTTAAAAAATTTATGGAAGATTAAACGACTTTATTTAATTCAAAGTTGAATGAACGATTATCTTTAATTGTAACAAAATCTCCTCATGGCGATTTTGTTACATTACTACCTTTTCATTCATCAAAAACTACTAGAGCGTAAATTGTGCTCGTGTGAAAGTCAGCATTCGTTACATAAAAAAATAATTGAATAATTGGCGTTGATGAATGGTCTCAAGTTGATTGTTATTTGCTGTCTCACCTGTGCTCAGCAGGTGTGACGTTATCTTTTTCAATGTCTCCGTAATAAGAGCTGTTATCAACACAACGTGATGCTCTGACAATGCGGGAGTCACGACTTTTTCGAAGAACAGAAGTCTGATTGTCCTGGCAAGTTCATGGGCAACATCAGGATGAGCTTCTTTGATCAATTGATCACAGTAATCGAGCCACATGAAGTAGGCAGCCACCTGTCGACACCCTGGGAATTTTTTCTCATTCGTCCAGAGGGGCGAGTCGAGAGCCCAGGTGACATCGATGTCGTCGAGCTCTGCTGGGTCGACGTGTGCGGGAATGGAGTTGAAAAGGTACTCCAGGCGATTTGTTACTACTCGTGGCAAGTCACTTTTCGCCATCGTTCTCGCGAATGAGGGGTCCTCGAGGGATGTTAGGACCATTATTCCCTCGCAGGCTCGAATCCTGACTGTATTATCCTTGAAGAGACAATTAAATTATCAAATTCTGGAGGCCACTGATGAAAAACAGGATAAAGTCAAAATTTCATGATTATCATACATTTTTATTAATGTCATAGGAATAAGTGGATTGAAGAAAAATAATAAAGGATTAATTATTATGAAATAATGGAACTGAAATTCCCAATTATTATAGATTTTTTCATGAAACTCCGAATTCTCATCGATTTCTTTCATGGAATTATGAATTGAGGTCTCACTTGATGAAAAATCCAAATGCCCGAGAAACATCCCACCACATCCCATCCCATAATTTCCCATTTTGCAAATACCCCCAGACCTTCCTCACCCAGAAAAACCTACCGCAGTATTAATGTAACTAATTAAGGCATCGAAAAGCAGACTGCTGGAGCCCTCCCCCTGCTGAGGCGACATCGCGAGGCTCTGATTCTTGGACTCCTCAGACTCGTTCGCCCCATTGCAGCATTCGGTATCAATCCTCAGCTCCTCCAAGTCCCGCAGTTTCTCAGCATCAAAAACGGAGACCCTGTCGCACCCCCGGCAGTCCTGGGGTGCCTCCAGGGCCCCCGGATCCTGCCTCGGTTTACCCAGGACGGGACTGTAGGACCCCGAGGAGTTTTCCGTGTCCCTCGAGGGCGTCGATTCGCTGGACCTCGCCACGTCCTTCCGCCCCTCCTTGCCCCTGCTCCCCTCGTCCTTCGGCTTGAGCCGTTCGCCGACAATCGACTTCCGCCTCTGGTGATCGCAGGCGAATAAATTGGGGTTTATCAGGGTGATTGCCTGGGTGTTGAGCGGCTCGAACAGGGGATTCAAGCTATTTCGCTTCTTCGAGGAGACGTACGTCACGGAATGTTTGTCACTTGTCTCGTTGGCACTGGCTCGCGCCTCCGGGTCGAGCCTGACTGCACTCGAGTCACTCACGATGTTGGTGACGTGGGGGTAACGGCAGACGAGGAAGCAAATGGTCAACAAGAAGTGGATTTCCTCGGTTTCGATCGGCGAGGGTATCTTGCCGCTGCAGAGGCTTATCAATCGCTGTACGGGGCCGTAGACGGCAGCCTGGTGCAGCAGGGGAAACCGCGATCGCGCCAGCAAACGTTTCATGAAGGACAGGCAGACGTGACGCATCCCCGGAGGGGTCTCGACACTCGCCAGGGTCGTCAACCAGTCCAGCAGTTTGTGCTGCAGCAAGTACTCGAGGCAGGGGCCTGGATTGTCGTCCCTCTTCTCCTCGGCGAGGAGAATCTCCAGGAGGCGCTCCAGGTGCTGGGGTATGCAGGTGCTCTCGATCGGCAATTTACAGTTTGTCTGGTGACTCGCGTAATAGTTCATCAGCTGCTTCCAGTGGTAGGTGAAATCCTGGAGCGGCGTCGCCGGAGGCGCTATCTGGAATTCAAGGACGCTGTAGACCGAATGGGGGGTCCTTTGGGATGATTAGAATTCCGGATAAGGTGAGGAATCAGTTTCATGAACCTCACAACTTGAATTTTTCATAGTGAAATTTTTTAAAAATTGCTCAATTTTTTTCTCATCTAAACATGATAAAAACGGACACTAAATTCTTTTTAATGAATAAATGAGTACATAGTGATCAACAATAATGTTGCATAAATAACTGGACAATCACGTGCACGAAGCGCGCCTCTTTTTCTGGTACGAAAAGTAAAAGAAAACTATCGGAAATCAAGAAATAATTTCACAAAAACAAAAAAGTATCAGATGACAAAGACCATTGACTATTTCATTGGAATAATGAAACGAAATACAAGAAATATTATTTTATTCTTCGTTCAGAGCTTCAAAGCAAAAAAACGTGAAATTAAAAAGTAAAAGATGACGTTTCGAAACCATGAAATATCATATACACTGACATAATGAACAACTTGTGCCCAACGAATAAATAATATAAACAATAATCGTAAAGAATATAATGAGGGGTGGAAATAATGAGACAAAGTGTAACGAAAACATAACATCAATTTATTTATAATCCTCTGGCATATGTACATGAAAAGAAATTAATAATGAGGCGATATCTATTGATTAATGAAAACATAAGCACTTTGATGTGACAAAATAGTGATTCGAGGAGAGAGAGAAAAACAAATTAAAAGGTGTGACAACAAAGCAGTGGTCCTGAGGCGGTACAATAATAACACTCACCACGTCGATAGTATTTTTCAAGGCTACTTGAAATCCACTGATCATATTGCCCCGTTTATTTACGTTATTAATTACCAGAAGTGATTGTTGGTGTTGAAATACTGATTGGCAAATTGGAGGGACTGATAAGTATCACTTTATTCTTGAGACGTGATTATTTTTACTCGAAAACATTTGCCAGCCGTGTCGTGCTACATTATTGTGATGTTTTCGACTGGCATTCGGAATTTTTTAATCGTCCGGGAAGTCCCGTAGTACTACCATCTAACGAAGAGAGCAATAGGCCAGACCATTTCGTCGATAAAATAACGCCCGCACGTATCGAAAGCAATTTTTTAGAATAAAAAATACGACTCTTCCATCGGTTGAATAAATATTAATTTTGGGAGAGTTCAAATGGCTGAATAAATAAATGAATGACTGATTAATAATGAATTTAATAATGTCAAAATAATTTTATTTCAATATTATGATTAATTCGATGTCTGCACAGAGCGAAATTCTTCAGAATTCGAGCCCTAGATTTCGTTAAAAAATTGATATCCATACGAGAATAATTCACGTACTATCAAATAAATTTTCCAGCTCAAAGAATGTCTCTCTGTGAGGAACATTTCCAGAGTGAAGAATTAAATAAATTCATATTTCACGATATTTTTTTATTCAAAAATTTTCAATATAACAACGATTAATTTCATCTGTGAATAGTAATACCAACGAATTTACTCACCCGTTTTAATCCCCTCAGACGCCTCAGCATGGTATCATTGAAATACAACTCAATAAATTTAAAAATGAATAGTCAACAAATAAAGCAAGATTTTTCTTTTGTCCAAGATACGTTTTATAGTATGGAAGGTAACAAGACTATTTTAGCCGTAACAACAGGCATTTTCTTTATGTCTCAAGAAGACTTCTCCTCTATAACCGTAACGTATTACTATTTACTCAGTGTCACTGGTAAGTTCGTTATCAAACTCTTGATAATGAATTTGTCTTTGATGACATAAAGGTATGTCGATATGAGACATGATTGTTCTTCCATTTTCATTCGTTGATCGCAATGTGAGTTTAAAGCCTAAAATAACTCTACTTTTTTTTTACTCATCTTGTCCTAATGTTTATTTCGTTTAATTTATGCGGATTTAATAACGATACAAATAATTTATAAATCGTCCCAAGTGTCGGTTTCTTTGTTTTCATCATCTGTTTCGCATTGAATAAATAATTAGTTTCATCCAATTGTTGTTAACATCACTGCTGTTGATTTTTCTCCCTCTTACAGTCACATTTGCACACATACTCACAGGATAATCATAAAATACTCTCACCCACTCATCGCCCATTCGTCATTTTCGGATTTTACGACAGTTATTTTGTTATTTTCATAGACAAACTATTGAAATTATTACAAAATGAAATTAAGTTAACCGGGGTATAACGACTATTTCCTCTGTATTACAATGGTTTTTTCGTTTTTAATATCCACTTTGACATCGTTTTGTCCTTTCAGAATTACCCAGGATTGAGAATAAAATCATAACAATTTTTCGCTTCTCATTTCCCCTGAATATCGACCAGACTAGTATTCCTAATTCACGTCAGCCAACGACCTAGGCTATTATTAAATCTATTCAAGATTTTGTATTAATATTTAAATCAATGATCTCATATCTTTGTGCTCTATTTACAAGTAGTCTGACAAACAAAGTACTTCATCTTAAGTTTCACTTTTTTTCAGTTTTTCCTCTTCTTTCGATCGTATTAATTTACATCTAAAAATTCAATTAATTATCAAATTGTTGATTAATCGGTGAATCTTCACCGCTTTTGTGCAGCTACTGCTGCAACCAGCGCTGCACCACGACCACTTCCGTCCTCCGACAGCATCAAATCGAACTGGGAATTTAAAATCAAAATGATTAGTGAAACAAGTCGAATTAATTATTTCAATTCTGTTATCTTGGATGTGTCAACACCGCCTATTCAATTTTTATTTTATTCTATTTTTGCAATGAAGTCATCAATCAGTTAAAAAGCATCTTCATATGGTACTTCTTGTGACTCTGATTTTGCTTCATAAAATGGTTCTTCATAAAAAAAATTCCCAAAAACATGTTTCTTAAAAATTAATCTCTTCTTGCTTAACCACATCCTTTCGAAATTTCGTTGATAAAAGATTTTTTTTAATGGAAATAAGCATACCTTGTACTTCTGTAGTTGGCTAATTTTCTCAGTCATAAGATCATGAAAATGTGGATGAAATCTGTAGACTGAACCGTCAATACCAACAGTAACATTGTCCTCACTAATTTTAACAAGTAAACAAGCGATACCAGCGCTCGCCAAATGTGCAGCTCTCCTAGACACAACTGAACACACGTATCTAACATTTTCACAGTCTTGATCAGATGGATTACGTATACCCAATTCCGCCAAAACCTCCCGGCAATTTGTGTATTTACCCTTGGGATCTCTGCAAAGCCAGAAAAAAACACTCGTTATCGTTCGTCGTTTTTTTAACGCTCCATAACTCAATCTTATGCAACTCACGCTTCAATCTCCGAGACATATTTAGTGAAGAATTTTCCTCGTGTCTTCAGATCCACTGGACACTTGCCACCGAACAACAATCCATTGTCAACGAGTTTTTCGAGCACGAGTCTAGCTAATTCACCCATGTACATTCCTGATATCATTTTCTCGAATATCTGTTTGTTGGGATTTATCGAATTTCTGTCGATTGCCTGATCGTACTCAGTCACCACGAAATCCAGGGTGCCACACTCTCCAAATGCACCCCATTCTGTATTGACCAGCATATTTGGCTTATCGGGATTGTAGTTGCCAGGAACTGCACACTCTGTGTTCTCTGTTTTTTCCACGTAACATGCATTACTGCCAGTTCCTGGAAGGAGATTAAAATGATTTCATGAAGCAATTTGAGATGTTTTTCCCTGCCTCAAGATATCAAAGGAAATAGTGCAATCTTAGAGACAAAGATATGTATCGGAAAATTGTTGATGAATTTAATAATCATAGGTGAAATAAAATTCTTTCAAACATACCAACAATAAGGCCAATCCGACATCCTGGTTTTTTCCACGCACATGACATTAATGTTCCTGTTGTATCATTCAATATGGCGCAGACGTCAATTTTTACATCCTTCAAAATTTCAGAGAACAATAAAATGCTTGAAATATTCGAAAATAGGTTGAATGCAACGAAAAGTTGTGCTAGATTTTAATCGAGGCACTTACATTCCTTCTGGCAATGGCCTCCTCCAGTAGTCTGACGACATCCTCGTTGACGACCCCACTGCAGTCAAAGCCCTTGGTCCACCTCACGAGATATCCCTCAGTCAATCCAACCTGAGTCAGTGGAAAGCTGAATGTAAATCCAAGAGGCAGTATCTCATTCTCCAACTCCAGGTCCTTCACGAAGAGGGCAAGACACTGGGCTATGTGATCAAACAGTTGGGTACCAGTTCCCAGCATGAGACTCTGTGGGATTGCGTAGATTTTGCTCTGCATGTCGAAATTGTGGCCGTCCAGGGTGATGAGGAGAACTCGGAAGTTCGTACCACCCAGATCCAGTGCCAGGAAATTACCCTTTTCTGAATAAAATAAAAAACGACGTGAAAATTAAATTTGTATTTTACAATTTGTTTTGGAGATTTCACCATCAGGAAAGAAGTTTTAATTGAATTTTCTGTTTTTCATGAATTCAAGGATATTTATTACGAAATTGTGCAGGCGCTTTATCGAAATAAAATGGAATAGATTATGCAAAATATAATGTGTGTCAAACTTTTTTTTATTTTATCATTTTATCCAATAAAAAAATACAACCAAATTTCAGGGAAGCTACGAGAATAACGAGATACGTCCATCCAAATTTTGAAATTTTATAAATAATTTTTTTTTTTATTATTCAATTTCCGCAATGAATTCAAAAATTCCAGATGTCATAGAATTATCAATTATAATCTGCCATGGAAAACCCAATTATCCTCAATTTCCCAGCTGAATGAGAGATTTCATGAACGATTTGACCTTAAACTGAATTCAAATGCAACTATTGCTTAATTGTCAAAAAATTTCCAACAGCCTAGTGGGCATGTAATGAATAAATAATGAATAACAAGGGATAATTACCTGTTCCATTAGGTAAATCCTGAACATAAGTCGTGAAACACTTAACGATGGCCTCCTCATGTGTCTCCTTAGCTAAACCTCGATTAATTTCATGGGTCAATCGCTGCATAACCAGCCTGAGCTGTTCGTCCGAGAGAACGAGACCCTTGCAGGCATCTTTGATCTGTAAATATTTGAAACAATATCTCAATGACATTGAACGACCTTTCCTCAATCTCATGTCAGTTTACGAGCCAATCATTGAGTTGTAAACCAACAGGCACGTGACAAGTGCACTGCAATAAATTCATTACACACATTTCTCTTTAATCCTAAATGTCAAAGGATTTTAGTGCAATATATCGACAATAAAGTTGGTCAACATCCATCGAGCTTATCTACAAATGCCTCAACTCATTAATCATCCGGTGTTTCTTATCTTTACAGTCGTTCGAATACCCTTATCTTTATGTGTACAATAGAAATTGGGGTACGAATGTTCAACTCGTGTCTAAAGTATCGGGAAAATGGTGCGGAGGAGAAAAATGCGGAGCAAAAAACGTTCGACTGGTCAAGGGAATTTGCTACAATGAATCATTGCCCCCATATTTCTGCGCTTTTTTTCTCTTCGTTCGGATGTAGTACGAGGAAAAAATGTTATTGATTCAAATAAGTAATTGAGGATTGATAAAATTACGATTCAAATTGAGGACATTCATACGGAGATAAAAATCTTGCAAATTACCACTGAATTCAAGGAATTCGATAGCTCATTGACTATCGTTTAAACAGTCTCCGTCATTCATTCATACAAACAAAATAAAAAAAAACAATTCGAATGATGTTGATTATGCAAATGCGGTCATTATGGATCTGCAGATGACACTTGACTCACTTAAACCCGCAGAAACTACTGGAAACAAGTAAAAATACGTTTGAATTTCTCCTCCCACATGTGAGTATACAATCGAATGATAATATCTATTAATTCTCCATTCAAAATGTGAATCATTCGTTGGCGAGGGGACTCCGCTGATTCTGGTAGCGTAAATACTCACTCGCGTCTATTTATTTAGGTACTCGCAATTAGAACATTCGCGCTATGTAGGTCGGCTGGCGCCTCGTGACTGGGATCAATAGAACTTCAGAACTCGCTAGAGACGATCATAATCACGGACTAATGAATTAATTCCAAATGTGGCATTCATTTGCATCAAATCGTTCCATCATCTAATAGGAGTTCGATCTAGATATTTCATTTTCTGATCATCTAATTTCGTCGCGTTGATTATATCTCCGATACTTGTGCTTTTACGTTTCAGTGAGGGATTTTTCTTCAGGCGGATCATTGGCTTCGGCTGCACTGTTAAAAATTTTCGTCTGAATTTTTCGTGCCAAATTCTGGAAATTTTTATCGTGTGCAAGTTCCACTGAAATTTCAGAAAATCTTGTCATTGAAAAATCAAAAATTCCATTGATTTTATGTTAAAAGGATCTCGAAATCAATAAAATAATTGATTTTTCAGTTCAATTATTCTGTGAAAATTCAGAAAAATCAGGAAAAAATTGAAAATTCATGTCATTCTGTTTCCGAATATTCATCTTCCACTGAAAACTCATTAATTTCCGTGAATTTTACTTAACACTTGAAATTTTATAACCATTTTTTCTCCAAATCCCATTCAATGCCACTCTCATGAGATTTACTGTAATTTTTTCCATGAAATTTCAAAAAAATTCTAACAGTGTATTAACAAATATATTTATAGAAATATATGGGGATTAAATGAGCAGGGATTGTGTCATTCAATAAATTTGGATAGCTACTTCCGCACTCATTTTTCTCGAACCAAAGACGGCCGCGAGACAGCGAAAACGAGAAGAATACTATTTAAACTTCTGACTAAAATTCCGGTCTTTTTTTAAACTCCGGAAAGGGCTTCATTCCTCCCGCAGGCAGCAACGTACTTAAGTTAGACATACGGCTGTTCTGGTAATTGACGATATCATGTTTAATACGAGAAAAATTTCATTAATTGAAACAACAAGATGATTTCATCTTAAATGAGAGGGCAAAATAATTCAATTCTAGTCATCAGTTCTCATAAAATGGGGTTTCGTAATATCTCAGAGGGTAAAGAAACGGGCCATTGTTTATTGAAATTTCAGTATTTTTCCAATGAAACGACTCGAAAAACTCAATTTCCTCGACTTGTGAACCCGAAAAAAAATGTTTTTCATTAAAGAAAAAGTTTTCTCGTCGTTATTATATGCACCCCCTCTTATTCCAATTTCCCGCGCTCAGTATTTGAAACCGGATGTTCGCGAACCGGAATAATGAATATAGATCTGGCTGAATGACGTCACAGACACACCCGCCGAGCGTCCAATGGGGGGAGAGCCGTTGGATATATGAATGGGTAGCAAAAATGAAATCTCCTCGTCGTTGCCGACGAATGCATAATGTCCCTCGGCCCACGCGCATCGGCGATGTAGTCTGCCGCTCCAGTCGGGATAAAATAAGTCGAGTAAAAGCCGACGGGGACCTTTTTCATGTCAATTGAAACGCGTGCGCACACACGCGACTTGATTAAAGGCCCACGCGCCTGTCAATTCCGAGGGAAGGTACACGTGGACATTCGAAAACGTTGATTTTTGGATTGTGAATACAGCTGGACATTTATTACATGCGATTGAAGCCAATGTAAACATCGGATCAAACAGCCATTCGTATTTTCTTGGGCAGTGGAGTCGGAAATAATTTGAGAGAATTCAGGAGCGAAGCGGTAAACCGGGTTAAGTCGATTTTAACTGTTGGTCAGTTTTTGACGAATATCTCGGAATCTAAAAGAGATACAAAAATTGTTGTCATAACCTTTTTTGTAGAGCCAACTGAGGGTTACAAAAAAGGTCATGAGCAAAATTTTGCTATCTCTCTTAGATTCCGAGATATTCATCAAAAAATGGCCAAAAGGAAAAATCGACTTAACCCGGTTTACCGCTTCGCTACTGAATTCGACGACGGGTTTTCGAAATTATGGGGAGGGGGTGGGTGTCAGATCACAGGGCAGAGTACAGAGGTTCTAATTTCGGTGCGACATGTATGAAGCATTTGTGTAAACTTGTTGTAACATTGATAAAGTGATTCTATGGAGATTGAAATATTATCTGTAGAAATTCCTAACTGTTGAGGTCATTGACATTTTGGGAAAGAAAATTCAGCAGCGAAAGGGTAAACCGGGTTAAGTCGATTTTGACTTTTCGCCAGTTTTTGATGAATATCTCGGAATCTAAGAGAGATAGCAAAATAATGGAATTCTGTTACGTCATTCTGATGATTTTCAAGTGGAATTCGAAACTTGCGTGTATAACAAAATGAGGGGAAAATGTTGGTCAATATTTTCTTCACGACAATTCCGTTATCTCGGATGAGAACTAAACCGCTTTACTCTTCGCGGCTGAATTCCTGAAACGAAAGTTCAAATTCCGCAAAAACTGACCGATTTTCCGCAAAAAAAATCATTCCAGAATTCCAAAAAATTTTTTCTTCAATTGACTCTGAAGTCTTCCACCAACGTGCGACACACCGAGCCAGTAAAAAAAGGTTCACATGCTCCTGAGCACTCGGGTTATTTCGTTTTCGTAACAGAACGCCGAGTACCGATGCCCTCGTGACGTATGCGAGAGCGGATCGATGAGTCGGCCGCCGGCAGGCCTCGTGCCTGCTACGTAATAATTAATAATCGTATTGGTGTTAGTGCGAAGAACTGAGGCACAAACAAATCGCCCGCAGGAATAACAATGCTCCAAGGGCTCATTAGGGCGCCGCTCAACCCAACCCCAGTCGCCCTTCAATTCAATTTTCCCCGGAAAATTCCAGCTCTCACCTCTGGTTTCAGGAGGCTGTCGGCGTAAGTCAGTGATGTCTTCATTTCTCTCTTCATGTGGAGTAGAAAAATTCAGGGAAATCCTCCGGCAAACCTTGACTAACCACCACTGACACTGGATTACCTCACAGTTTAGTCAACTGCGCGAGACGCAGAATAGATATATCAACTTTTTTCAAGTTTCCGAGCGAATTCACTCGCTCGAACGAACCCGATAACTATAGCACGAGTCCAGCTCGTTCGATAACTGCTAGAAACGCGGAAGAAGAAATTATTCAGAAATTATTCAGTGAAAAATAATCCCGTCACCGCAATTATTGAATGATCGTCAGTTAATTGTCCAGTACCTGATAACAATTATCGATACTGCGATCTGTGAATGAATTTTAGTCTAGTTCCAGTGTGACTCGATAACTGTCTGGATGGAGAAGCCACGAGTAGCTCGAGTTTTATATCGCGACTGCGGTGCTGGAGGCGCCTCTACACGCGCCCACCTCCAGCTCTCGCTCGGTTCCGCTCTCCCCCACGTCGTGCTCGGCGAGGGGGGAATTCTCCTCGGTGGGGGTATAACCGTACTCCACCTAGTGCGGTTGCTCCGAAAAGTATAGACTCCGGGAGCAATCGCTCCGATTTTTTAGCAACAAATGGTGAGCACATTCGCGGGATGGAAGCGGATTGAGGGATTGGGGGGGCTCCAGCCTCCCTGGAGACGATTTTTCATGCCGAATGGAAGATTCTTTTGAGGGGTTTCTCGAGGGCGAAGGCAGGACGCGGCCTATACTTTCCGGATGCGGATCACTCTCACGACCGCTTCCCCTCCTCCGTGAAACGTGGCTCTGCGTCTCTGTTGCACTCGTACTCTCGCGGCGGCTTCTTCAACAGCGCGAGTTATCGCGCCAATGAGTGCGCCGACTCCGTGGAGGCTCGTCCAACGTTTCAAGGGCGAATAAGGACGGGGTGGCGAGGGGTGTGGGTACCACTGGGATTTTCATCCCTGCAGCGGGAAAATTGGAATTGGATTACGTCATTCTGTTGGTTTACATTTTTCGGATTTTATTATTTTTTTAATGAAAAATTGAGGAGAAAATGTTGGACGCGTATGAATTATTTCGATGGATGACGGAATTTTATGGATTATGGGGTTTTACAATTTCAGCATTATCAATCGCAATGAATAGGTTTCTTGAATTTTTTGGAATTCCAAAAAATTAACAATGGGTTTTTCAGAGAATTTTCTGGTTGAGGTTTGGAGAGATTTAGGAAATTTTAATGAAATAGATTTTTATGTCGCCTGTGAAGAGCCGACTTCGGGCCGGTGGACGGAGGCTCGTCCACCGTTTCAAGGGCGAATGAGGTCGCGGTGAGTGAGTGAGTGAGTAGGTTTTAGGTTTTCAATTGTTTATCACTAATTGTTGATGAAAAATCGGAGCAACCGCACGGGATGGAGTACCGGTATACTACCCTCAAGAAAATTCCTCCTTCGCCCTGCACTACGTGGAGGAGTTCTCGTTCACAGTTTCAAGGGCGAAGAAGGTCGGAATGTCAGTGGGCGTGAGTACAGCTGGGATTTTCTTCCCTACAGCGGCAAAACTGGAATCATGTTACGTCATTCTGACGATTTTTATCTCTGGGGTTTGATTTTTTTATATTTCTTAATTTCGATGGATAATGAAAAATTAAGGAGTCATGGGGGACTGAAAATTTCTGCATTATGACGTTATAATGCACAGGTTTCGCAAATTTTTTTGACTTCCTGATTTTTCGTGATTCAAAAAAAAAATGTGTCTAGTGTTTTTTATAATTTTTTTAAATTTGAGGGTGGCAGTGGTTTTTTGGAAATTTTGATGGAATAAATTTTTGGGAGGATAATATAGGCTGAATAAGTCTATGAGACACTTAAGGCATGAAATAAGGTCATGCGCTGAGAAAAAATGCAGGAATTTATGTTGAAATATGAGGAAATACAGATAATATGGGATTCTGTTTGTCTCCAATGTTCACACAAAGATAAAAAATAGGGGATTCACAATTTCGACCAGTCACCCCTGTGAGTTTAGGAGATAATGAATCCGTGACAGAGCTAAACTAATGACTATCGCTACATTTGAATGTTAGTATTCTTCTTGATTTCATAATTTAAAAAAATGTACTCCTGAACTTCGAATAAAAGAATGAAATGTTGAGTGAAAGATGGGGAATTTTCATGAAATATCGGGGGAGTAGTCTATTTATGGGAAACTTAAGGCATGGAATAAGTTCGTGCACTGAAAAAAACAGAAGAATTTAGATAAAAGTGTAATTTAGGTAAAATGGGACTCTATGTGTCATCAATGGTCATACATGAATGAATTTAGTGGAATTACATTAGTGATTAGTCGCCCCTGTGAGTTCACGAGATAATGAGAAGTGATAGCAATCGATGCACTACCGGTACACTTGAATTTTTTTTTTCAATTTTTGATTACACTTGATAGTAGTGTTGGGTAACTATCACCGAGGTCAAGGAAGATAGTCAAAGCTTTTATTGAGCCCTGCAAGAAGGTCGTGCCCCGGAGAAAAATAGATAAACGTAAGAATTTGCTGCAATAAAAATACCACTCGAGTGTATTCATCACCAATTTTATGGAAAAAATTGAAGCGTGGTGTTATTCCATCGGAAATCAATGAAAAAAAATAACAGTTCACGTATGTGGAAATGCTACAAAAAGGGACATGGAGAATGGCTCTAATCATTCGAGAAATGAAGAGTTTTCGATGAATATTTATCACGGAAAATAGAACACATAGGGAAATTTGATGGCGATCTTAAAAATTCATCATTTAAAAAACCGTTAAAATTCGATAGAATTTCTTAGAGAAAGCGCTCATTTTTTCTACGAATTTTTTTCTACCTAACCACGGAATAGTGAATTCATTAAGTTTGAGATATAAAAACTGACTGAAAGAGCGCCCATTCAAAAAGAATAATTGAGTTCTAAAAATATTTTTTGAATGATGACGCCAAAGAATATTTTTAAAACTAAATTTACTTTAAAAAACGTTCAAAATTCAACAGAATCTCTTCTGTTGGGAAAACACTAGGTTTTTAATGAATTTTTTTCTACATCGAAACACGAGATGCAAAAAGTTGCATCATCAATTCTGAGATATTCCGCAAATCTCAATCCTCACTGATATCGTTTTATCTCATCGTTAAACACTCCACTGGGGGCTGTAAAATTTTCATTTTTCTCAGAAGGAAAAAATGACGCGACTCATGGAATAATCCATTCGTTGATTTTGGGACATAAAAACTGACTGAAAGAGTGTCCATTCAAAGAGAATAATTGAGTTCTAAAAATATTCTTTGAATGGTGACGACACAGGGGTTTCAAACAGTTGCATCAAGCTACAAGCCAATATCACGCAACGTGGAAACACCGTTTCCAAGGGTGACGCAAGGATCCTTTGCCTTTCAGTCAACAGTAATAGAAGCTAAAACGCCATTGGCCGAGGTATCAAGGGGCTCGTCCACAGGGTCGATCCTTCACGATGCGCTACGTCACACTAAACTTCCGTATGCAATGCGATAGTGCAGTGACGACCTTCTTTCCCTTCTACGTTCCTAGCGCCTCAGACATCTGCGCTGGAGTTTTCCCCACAAAAATTCTGGAAAAATCCCACTTCCGCTGATGTTTCCCCACACCATTAATTAATTCAAATGTTAATAATTGAAACGATTATTTGTTCGTTCCAAAATTGTCAATTTAGAAAGGAAAAAGCGGCCAAGAGATCCCATTTCTCCCTTATTCGGTTATTTCCCTCTTTGTCGGGAATTCCAACAGAAAATACGGAGTTGCAGGTCAAAATTCTTCGCAGTGACTACCCGAGGCGAACGATGCCATTGTCTCGTTGATCCTTTAACATCTGTGCTTAAGATCAATAACGATTCACGACCTGAATACTCCGGTCGTTCCTCTATCGCTGTTCATCAACGTTGTCCCCATTGTTGGCTAGGGTTAACTCCCAGTGCACCGCTGGGACTTGTGCATTTTTCAGTTGAAAATTATTTGGGTTGAGACCCAGAGAAACAGAAGAAAAAAATTAGATCATCTCCAATAAATTTATCGGATCCAGTCATTTCCGGTCTTCTCAGCCCCAATTTTTTCCAGCACTGCATCACAACATGTCTCTATTTTTTTTTTTTCTCTGTGAAGTAATCCGAACAGTATTTCACCCAGTATTTCACCCAGAAAACGATAGAATCATCGTGGAAGACGAGGGAAATGATATCTAATCATTTTACAAGTTGACTGATAGTAATGAGGAAGTCTAGTAGGAATCAACCCAGAAATTCTCACCTCACCCCTGACCCTCGGTCCAAGTCCAATTACGATTTAAAAACGCCCTTATCATAGCACAAGATTGAATGTCAATGAGACTCATATCTGATTTATTAGTCATATTGAGACATTTTTCGAAGTAATATATTTCTCGGTTATTCTCGATAAGATTGAATGTGATCCCGGGTCTTCCTGGAGAATCAAAGTTCGATAAACGGAGTCATAAATCATGTGCAGAAACGACTCTCTCTCTCTCTCTCTCTCTGCACTTTACTATTATCTATCAATCAACGTAGCAATGAGATACCAATATTTGTCGAAAACATGCATGACGGCTATATGAATTAAAATGTATGCACGCGCGTGCTACTCCTGGGTCTGATGCAATCGAATATGGAATATGCATCAGGCGATCTGGATCTGGCGTAAAGGAACCAGAAATATCACTTCAAATGAATCCATGACGACAAAACAGAAAAGTCAAAAATGAAAATATTTCTCAAAATTTCTGAGATTTTTTTCTACTGGAGATTTTTTTTCGATTCCATAATTTTGTAAAGCTTAAATCACGGAGACAGGATTGATAATACACGCGTTTTAATGAATGCAAATCTTGCGTTCATTGAAACGCTTGATCAAAAATCACTTCGTGATTTTGTGTAATTTACACTTTTACCCAAAGAATTCTTCAAGAAAAAAAAATCATTTTTTGTTCTAAATTATTCTCCCAATCAATGAAAAAACGTGGAATTCTCGATTTCATCCAGTCCGAGTTTCAATAAAAAAAATCGAGTCCGAGTGGCTCATGAAAATCGAGATAACGCTCATAACACGAGCGTGTCAGCAAAAACGAACTAACGAGGAAGAAAAAAATGCCTTCGGAAGACAACAAACAACGCGTTTTCTTCTCTTGTCAATTCTTTCGCGATTGATGAAAAATTCCGTCGGTGATTCCGCGCAGTTCGAATGGCTCAATAAAATCGCAATATCGCGATGACAAATCCCAACGCACACCTACGTGAACAGATCCCTTCCTGATAGTGACTATCTCTCTCCCTCAATAAATTAGAATAAAGTTTTCTCACTCGAGAATTGCATTACATACACAATCACTATTCAACGTTGGAGTTCACAGAGTCATGTTACGGCGGATCGCAGTTGCTGTTCAGTTATGTAACTGGTATTTCTCCGTCTTAGAAGCAATGAAAAATGAAAACTTCAGATAGAGAATAAACCTGATAGAGGAAATGTACAATGCTAATGTCGAAAGAATGCGTGTGTGTGGATTATTGGTGAGTACGTGTGTACGAATTGTCATGAGGCAATGCATACATTTAAATATCACTGATTGTGAGTTGTTGAAATTCAGAAATAGATTTACGTCAATGGTGACGCTCTATTCCCCTGTATTAGGGCTGCGGGGCACTCTCACTTTGCGATCATGTGTGACCAATCGCGAAATAATGCGTAATTTTTTCGCATCACTAAGAGATATTGCAATTTTTCACTTTTTCAGCCGCGAAGCGGTAAAACGATTCATGGCGACTTAGCTCTTAGCTGAGTTCCTGAGGAATTCGAGGAATTCCTCTGAATCTGAGAGAGATAACGAAATTTTCGTACAGACTTTTTTTAGTGCGAATTCAGAGCAACAAAAAAGGTAACAAAAATCTTGATATCTTCCTTAGATTTCGAGATAGTCTTATAGAATATAAAACAGAATATAGATAGAATATAGAATACAATTTTTATAAAGTTTATATAAATATAAATATTATATAAATTTTATAGCTCTATACTGGGCAGTCTAAAATGTTCGGAATTCATTCGGTTTTTTCTCTCGAGAAGGAGATCCGATCAATTAGCCCCTCTATTATAGATATTCCAAATTTTTATTTTTTTACTCATTGAAGTAGTTTTGAAGAAAATTGCGAGCTAATAAAAAACATTTGCTAGTTAGTATTTGTTTAAAATAAATTTTTGAAAAATCACCCCTGAAAAAAAAGGCGTTATCCCCCTTATTTCATTATTTCCAAAAAATTTTATCACCAATCGGTAGCAAATTGTTTGAAGATTTTTGCGAGTTAAGAAAAAATCGTCAATGCNTATCCGATCAATTATTATTATAGATATTCCAAATTTTTATTTTTTTCCTCATTGAAGTAGTTTTGAAAAAAATTGCGAGCTAATAAAAAACAT